>NW_015506296.1:63046-77864 GCF_001515645.1 Sinocyclocheilus grahami
AATAATTTGAGACAAAATATATATAGTGTGTATATATATATATATATATATATATATATATATATATATATATATATATTCAAATGACCTAACTAAAAAGTGAGCAATAGTACATGTGTTTGAAAAAAAAAAATGAAAAAAAAAGTGTTCTACTGCCTGGGGTCTGCCATCAGGAGTTAAAGGGGATGTTATGTGATGCACTTTTCTTTTTTTCTTGTTTTTACTATTCACTTTTTTTCCCCCTATGGTATTAAAAAAGGGCGAAGGGGGTTCAAACCTTTTGTCACTTTTTTTCACTCCTGATGAGTTTGTATTCTTCCATGCACAAGCTAATAATGGGCTTTTGGTCATTGACTTGCAGAAAGTTTTTTTTTTTGCGTGAGTTAGTGCAGAGGCTACTAGAATACAGGGGGGCGCCGACACTGATCTTGCATACCCCTCGTCAAATGTGCAGTTGCGCCCCTGGCTCTACGGGCACAAAATTTAAAATGTTAGTCAATTACATTTGAACGCACATATAATTACATCAGGAATAGATATTAAAACTCACCATGTGCTGTGGCTGGCTTAGAAAGTGAGCTTTGGGTGGATGGAGGAGAGGCCAGACATGCAGGGCATCAGCAAGTTAAGATGCTGATTTTTTTTTTCTTCAGCCCTAATGTTCTGCTCGTTCCTCTGCTGGATTTATTTTATTTTTTTAGAGCATCCATTCTGCTGCTTGCACTTGTGTACTTTACTCTAATGAAGTCCACATAGCTGCACAAGAAATCCATAGCCCTACAATAAAATATGAATGATTATAATAAGTGAAACAAATAATAAGCAAACAAAGTAAATAAATCACAACAGGCTTAAACGTCTATTACCCATTTTCTCCCTGTCTGTAGCCTCATCTCTTTGTAGGTGCTCTTCTTTTGCATCCCAAAGCCAATCAGACAGTCACCCTCACAGCCAGGTAACATGTCTCTATCTGCCTGGCACTCTGATGAACTCTGTGACCTGTTTGAATGTGCAGGTGTACTCTAGAAAGGCATCTTTGTTGGCCATGAGGGTCCCTCTGTCCAGTCTGCCAGCCTCACGCTCCCGCTGATGTCCAGACAGGACCATGAGGGAGTAACCAAGGTGGTTTTCTAGCAGCCACTTGAAGGATTTATTCCTGTATTGATGACACTTTGACTTGCCAGCAGTAGGTCATCAAAAGAATCCCCTCCACTTTTGATAACCCTGATCTTGGCCTCCTCCAGCACAGCCTCAGGACAAAGGGTTTCCTTTTAGCCAGCAGAAAACTGACATGAAGTGAGTCACGGTTCAAAGGAACAGCTCAGTATTACCCCCTTATTTCTCTGCCACTTCTGCATGAATTTATATTTCAGTTTCAGCACAAAAGGCTCCACTTTAGCCACTTGAGAAATGTGGACTCTCTCTGCAGTGCCTGCACCCTGAGATGCTCTGAGCACCAGTTCTCCAGCTTCCACACGCTAATTAGGTTTGCAATACACTAGATATTATAAAAAAGTGCACTGCAAAACCCCATAAACGAAAGAAAATATCTATCAAATGTATTTGAATGTACATTTATCAAGCACTTAAAATCTGTAAAGATAGGGCACAGTGCACTGAACTAATTTAAAGGAATTTTCCGTGTATGTATGTTTGTTTGTTTATTTATCTATTTATTTATTACAGGCGTTTTACCTGAATTTTGAAATTTACAATTTATTGAGCTGTTTTAAAGTTAACAAAAATGTCCGTAAAATGAATGCATAATGTCCCGGTGATGAGCTGCCAGTACTTTTTCTGATATTTCACATATTTATTTCTTACAGTGAGAGTGGCAGACTTGAGTGAATCAAAGTCAAGGCACTTTTTTTTTTTTTTTTTTTTTTAGTTTTTGGTAAAAAAAAAAAAAAAAGTTTTAAAACAAATTGTTGCGACAGAGGCTTGAAACGGACATGGACCAAACTACTTTACGATTCATGCAGGCAGAAGCTGCCAAAAGAGCAGAAAGGAAATCTAAATTCTGCAAACCTCACTGGCCTCCTGTGATTTCACCAGAGGAAAGTGAGAGGAGGAGATGGTTCAGGAAAAGTCTGGAGAGAGAGTCTTCTCCACAAGACTCCCCGTGGAGGCAGTGGCCTCCAGTGCTGAAAAATGTGAAAGTGTCAGGTAAGATTTTAAAACTATGAATTAAAGTACAAAAAAGAATGAATTAAATACAATAATACAATATACATCATATGTCTAAAATAATTTTAGATTTTTTTTCATAGTTTCCCCGTGTGCATCCCTTGCTGTGCTCCCTCCTCCAACTGCTGTAGCTGATGCAGCCCTTAAACGGGTGCCAAGGGCCACGGTCTGGAGAAGAAAAAAGAGGGCTGAAGAGGACAAAAAGGCCCTGATGCACGGCAAAGCCATCGCAGGGCGAGCAGATCCAAAGAGATTTACCTGCAGGCTGTGTGGACAGCCGAAGAGACTGGAGTTTGGACACAGTTTTTACAAAGGAAAGAGTTTCTGTGCCACTTCGGCTGGAAAAAGCGTAACGCAGTGGCTCTCTGAGCAGAAGAGGATGGCAGGTACAGACAATTTGAGTAATGTGTCACAGAAAACCTCCTTGAGGAGGAAGAAGACATGCAAACCATATACCTGTCAGCTGTGCCAACAGTCAAAAACAAAGGATTATAGGCACTCACGATACGCTGGCCCGCCTCCTTCTTCCCGACCTACAAACCACGTTACACTGGGTATGAAATGCTTGAAGTGGTTTTGAAAATGACTACAGGGATGTGGACCCTCGAGCGCAGCAGTAGACAGGAAGTGTGAGCTCTCCCTTTGTAATACTTCCTGTCTGAGTGTAAAGCTGCAGTCCAGGTGGGTCCTGGATGCAATGAAGATGCTGCTTTTGGGTGTCCCAGATGATGACCATCCTCTCCTGGTCCATCAAAGGGAAGGCTCATGGTTTCCCTGGCATCCTTGAAGGCCTTCAGTATCTCTCCAATCAGCTGCTATGTCTCCTCCACATCACATGTGCAGCGGCAACAGTGCTGTGCCAGCTGTTTGGGAGGTGAGATTGCTAGTTAGCAGCTCTTCTGTGAGGCCATTGCTGCAGCTCTCTTTGTTTTGACTCCCTCAGAAGGGCCACATCTCCCTTGTCCCACATGAAAATGCAGACAGAGAGCTTTGCCATGAACAGGCCATAGAGTGGATGGTTGTCAGTTTGCAGACCTGCTGCGAAGTGCCGCATTAAGGGCCACATATCCAGGCGAACCACCAGATCATCCCAGACGCTGAACATGGCAGCTGCTCTGGACGAGCCCACAGCAGTCTCTGTCCACATACAGGAGTGTAGGGAGAGCAACTCCAACCGCCTTGTACCTGTTCACCAGGCCTGTGATCATGGGCAGCAGCCCCTGACCCTCATGTGACGTGAGCACAGATGTGAGGACCTGTCTGTGCTCATAGCCCACATTGTTGACCCAGGCTGTGGTTCCAGTGGCTACTCTCGCCAGTTTTTTCAGTAACCATCAACTGTCGATGCCATTCTCTTCCTTCACAACGCATACTGAAAAGCATAAATTTGTGTGAATAGTTGTGCAACACTTTCCGCAAACTCTTGTTTGAAGTTAGAAGTTCGAGATTCAAATGGAATTTGTGACTGTTGCACCTGTGCTCACTCAGCAATGTTTCATAGTTGGCAAGTACGTGGTTTTCTCTTTTGCTCCTGTGCTGAGGGGGCCGCCGTGCCTTGATTAAGCTGTTGCTTTACACATATTTGTTTACTGACGGTTGCATGTAATCCTGAAATACAGCATCTTGCAAAACGTTATATGTTGTGAGAGACCTATTTCAGGTTAGGGTCGGGTTCAGGCTGTAAATTTAACAGTTCGGGTCGGGCTGCGTCAAACGATCTCTAGTTCGGGCCGGGCTCGGGCTTCAGTTTAAAACCCATGCAGACCTCTATTGGTGGTGCCCTGTAACCAGTCACATGCAACGAGGTATTGCAGAAGCCTCTTCGCAGTTTGTGATACAGCATAGAGATGCTGTTGCCGAGAGAGCACTTCCTCATCAGCTTTGCCACATGTATATCACAAGTGAACCTGTTTAAACACACGGACAAACCAAGTCAGTGCTCATTTAAAGTGTTACTTTTTTTTCTCCAGAGCAGAGGGAAAGGTGTGATGTTTCCCGGACCAAAAAAAACTGACTGTACAAAAAAGATGTTTGATGCAAAGGACATCACAGAAGTCTGGCAAGGTCAGCCACAGTGTCGTGGTGTTGGAATGCTATTGTTCTGAGTCTGACTCCCATCAAAGGTCAAGCAAAGATCAGTGGAAGGGGAGGGGGGACTGTTTACAAATCCTGAACAGAACCTCAACTGTCAGACACAGTGTCTTTTGACAGAACTACTAAGTCAATAAATAGTTTTTTTTGTTTACAAATTACATTTTTAAATTTTAGCAGTATTACAAAAATGTTACAATAGTTTAAATTATATTATTACCATTACAGTGTAGTTAACAGTGTAAAACGTCAGTACTTAATTAGTATGAATTTTTGCCTATAATAAGAAATTTTTTCATGCCTCACCAGTAAGTGAGGGCTGCTGGAAACATCCTGCGGTGAGCCGGATCCAGCTGGTCCAGGATGCCATAGGACATTCCAGGTATTCTGTTTCCTAGGAAATTCCAGCTGTGTAAAATCAGCACCCGCGGCACGAAGGCACACTTCTGGTGTGAAAACCATACCTCAGGAGCTGCTGACATGAGTCTCTGAGCGGCCCTCTGCTCCAAGCAAGTTGAGCCTGAAGGTGTTGAAAGTGGTGAATATACTGTGAATACAACTTTTACATGCAAGCAGAAGGATGACAAAACAGTTATGGTTATGCAACACTACAATATGATGTTATTTGTGGTCACATGATATGATCAGCTGAAATGCAGAATATGGATAAAAAAATTTTCAGCACACAAACAAATGTAATGGACTTCTAATAAAGTCCACATATCTGCATAAGAAATGTATACAATCAAATTAATGATTATAATGAAAATAAATGAAATATGAACAGTATGAACAGCACAGTAACATGCAAACAAAGTAAATAAATCACAACCGGCATAACGTACATTACATTTTCCTCTCCCTGTCTGTAGCCTCGTAGAGCTCTTTGTAGGTGGGTGCTCTTCTTATGGATCCCAAAGCCCATCAGACAGCAACCCTCACCGCCGGGTAATGTGCCTCTCTCTGCCTGCGGATCTGCGGATACTCTGATGGACTCTGCAATGTTTTTAAATGTGCAGGCGTACTGGAGAAAGGCATCTTTGTTGGCCATGAGGGGACCTTGTCCAGTCTGCCAGCCTCAAATTCATGCTCATGCCCAAACAGGACCATAAGGGAGTAACCAAGGTCATTCTCCAGCATCCACTTGAAGGTTCTCCCCCTGTACTATACTGCACAAACGCACGAAAACTGTGAACAAGCAAACCGCGAACAGGGGACAAAAAGGCAAACTTTTTATTAACCGACTGATCGCCAGATTTTCGGCCAATAATAGGGACAACCAACGTGCCTCTGACACAATTCATTTTTTGGGAGTGACGCGGTGAAGCAATTTGTCCGGCAGTCAATCAAAGGGCATGAAACAATTTGTAACAATTCACCCGAAGATTTCTTCTCTGTTGGCCCCCCTGCGGCTACCTGCACCCCGCCCATTCACCTGAGTGTAAGTGTTGTGGCCCCACAGTGTGAAGTATTGACCAGTTTGAGTTGAGAAAGCAATATTTAGATTGTAAGATGGCAAGAAAGCAGAGATGGCCTCCTGTCCTTTCCCAGGGAGACCAGGAACGGAGGGAGAACCTTCGAAAGAAGTTGTTTTCACAAATGGACAACACAACGTTACATGTCTGCAAGGCAGAAACCTCAAAGGAAGAACGGGGGAAGATGAAGTTCCGCAAACCACATTGGCTTCCAGTTATTTCTGTGGAGAAAAGTGAGAAGAGGAAAAGGTTCCCGGGAGAGCCTGGAAGAAGATAGTTCTCAAGCCACCCCATCCACGTCCAAGCAGTGGCCTCCAAAAATGAAGACCGCCAAAGTGTCAGGTAAGATTTGAATAATGTAAAAGAATGAAGTCATATGAAAGTCAACAAATGTCTAAAATAACTTTTTTGTGTGTCTTTTACCATCCTCCATGTGCATCCTTGGCCGTACTCCATCAGCTGTGACTCATGCGACCCTTAAAAGAGTGCCAAGGGCCACAGCCTGGAGAAGAAGAAAGAGGGCTGAAGAAGATAAGAAGGCCCTAAAGCACGGCAAAGCCACCGCACGGAGAAGGGATCCAAAGGGGTATCCCTGCAGACTCTGTGGAAAGCCCAAGAGACTTGAGTTTGGGCACAGCTTTTACAGAGGTAAACATTTCTGTGCCACAGCTGTGGGAAAGTCTGTCTCCGAGTGGCTGACTGAACAGAAAAGGATAGCTGCTGCTGACAATGTCAGAGATGTTCCTCGGACAACAGCTTGGAGGAGGAGGAAGAAAGAAGAGGCCATTGCTGAAGGCTTTTCAGAGAAGAAGGTAAAAGAACGCAAGATATTTACCTGCAGCCTGTGCCAGCAGCCAAAGACAAAGGCGTACGGACACTTACGGTATGCTGGGAAAGCCTTCTGCAGCACGTATGAAGGCAAAACTGTGGAACTTTGGTTGGCAGAGCAATGGGCCCTTGCTCCTATTGAATGAAGGTGTTTATGGTTTAATATTTAATTAACCTGTATCTTTTATTATCTTTTGTTAATTTTGTTATACTGTTTCTGCTGTTAATTTTTTCTGTTTTATTGTAATATTTGTATTTAGTATTTTATTTACCTTTATATGCTTTTTCTATTTTTTTTTTTAAAGAACTTGTTTCTTTTTTTATAAATTTGTATGTAGTTTTTGTACATTTACATATGTTATACTTTTTTTTTTTTTTTTCTAATGTGAACTATTTAAATCTTTTCTTTAATTTTGTTGTACTGTTTCTGCTGTTATTTTTTCTGTTTTATGTATTTGTGTTTAGTAATTTGTTCAAAATTACATATTTTATACTTTTTATATTTTGTTTCTAATGTGAACTATTTAATAAATATATGAAAAACAGACTGTGTTTGACTGAGATGTATTTAGGGGTAGAATTGCAATTTAAATAAATTCAACTGAGTTCATACCTTTATCACGTTTATTTAAAAAAAATGTATATAACAATTTATTTAAAAAAAATAGGAACATTAGAATGCTAATGATGATTAAAAAAAGTTACACAAAAGAAATGGTTTAGACAATTAACATGAACTTTGTGAAGGCAGATAAACATTCTAAAATAAAGAATAGTCTTTTATGACTGTTTAATGACTGTTATGAGGGCAAATAAGTGTTCTAAAAATAAAGAATCATTTAAGACAATTAACATGGCCTTAATGAAAGCAAATAAACCTGAAATAAGGTTTTGATCTAATGTAACCTTTATGAGGACAAATAAATGTTCTCAAATAAAAGTCAAAATGTTCTATAATAAATAATTATTTATGACACTTTATATGTACTTTATGTAGGCAGATAAACCTTTTGAAATAAAAAACAATCATTTTGGATTATTTACACAATCTTTATTAAATCCAAATAAATGTTAATAGAATAAAATGTTTTAATAGAAAGAAGCAAAAGATATGTACAATATTTACAAATAAAACTATTTACAGTGAAGGATTTCCCTCATTCTTTTTCTCTTGCAGCCACTCTTTTAGTGTCTTTCCCTCTGCTGTTGCACAGAAGTAGAAGCTGCCCAAACTTTTTTTTTCTGGGCTGCCCACATCGAGTGCATGTGTAATCTTTTCGTGCAGGTTGCTGGGAACGGGGCAGCCCTTGCTCTTGAGCTAAAAACTCTGCTGCCTTGCTCTTCCTCCACAGAGTTGTTCTGCTCATGGATGTTCCTGCTGCTGGAGCAGAGAGGGCAGCAGCCGGTGGAGCAGAGAAAGCGGGTGCTGAAGCAGGGGGAGGAGGTCGCTGCCCACGTTGCGTGGCCTGACCTAACAGATCAGGGTTTTCAACATAGGGGAAAGGTTGAAGTGATGACCCAGGTGCAGAGGGCATTGACGTCATCTGCCTGGCTACTGGAAGCGGGGCGTGAGACACCATGATGATCTCAGGTAAGGGCACACTCAGAGCCAGCACATCTGCCTCCAGCTTCTTCCTGTAGTTGTTGTACCTGTTTGAAATGACACAATTAATAGGATGAACTGAATCTGAGAATTGTAAACTTACTTTTATAGCTGGCTTTCAAAGAAACTACTTACCAGACAGAAAGCGTCTGCTGCTTGACCTCAAACAGCTGAATTCTTGTCCGTCCCCTCAGTGCTGGGCAGTTCCCCACCAGTCTCCGTATGGCCTGGTAATCATGTAGAATGGCAGCCCAGCGGTTCATTGAAACGCCCCACTTCACCTTCCCCACTGGATGAATGGAGCAGAGCTCCAGACATACTGTCTCTAGAATTCTACTAATATTAGGCCACTGCGCAGGACCCAAGCCCTGCCCCAGCACACAACTGTAAAATAAAATAGGGGATTATAAAGCATAAAAAGCATAGTCATTTATATTTTTACAGCTCAAAGTGTGCAAATGTTGAACTTACCACTTCAGACTCTCTTTTCCATGGCAGGTGGAGGTTTTGGAGTGGGTGGCCTTGAACCTGCCTTGCAAAAGTCTCTCCTTGTGTCTCGGCGGATAGGAAACACCCTGTCTGTCACTGTCTGGCAGTCTGTCCCACAGACGAACAATGTCAGCAGCTTCACTGTCCGAGATGCAAGGCTTTTCCCTCAGCTCGACAAGGTATCTGGCCAGGTCCACCATCCTGTCAAATCCTGGAGTCCCGTCTGGTCCTCTGCACACCTAACAAGAAGAAAGAAGATCAGTTAGTATGGATGAAAAAGTCCTCCAAGTGATGGCATGGCAAAGGATGCTTGTATCCATACATACATCTTCCTGGGGCTCAGGTGGCAAGTCCTGGGAGGACTGAGAGGGTGACGGTGAATCCTGAGACAAGCATATAGCTTCCTTGGATAAGACTAAAGAAAGAGGGAAGATGGTGTGGTCCTGCTCCTCTGCCTCATCCCCGAGTCCCTCAACTTCTACATCTCCCAAGTCCTCTGGGATTCCGTCTGGGACATCTGGGTCCCACCGAAAGTCCTTCCTGACTGCTGCGAGCCCCCCCCCCGGATGAGCTCAACTGACAAGAGAAAATTAAATAGAAAACAAGGTTGTAAAACAGAAGTCTGTGCATTACACAAAAAACAACAAAGCATGGCATTATAGACGCATTCCTGTGTACTGTCCTGGCTTGGACTAGTCTTGCACAAGACTACAGCCAAGAAGACGCTGGCTGAGCTCATTGAGGCTGTGCTGGAGCGAGCCACTGTAGGAGTGCAGCGACAAGGAAGCATCATGTGTGCTGCTCATCTTAGGAAACACGCTCAGTCTTGGGTTTTGATGCCAGGAGATACATTTTATTGCATCATCAATGAGAATAAAACGGAGATGCTCTCTGCAGCGAAACATCTCCAGAATGATCATCTTGTCTTCTTTTTATACAGTTCTGACTTTAAGGCGTTTTCCATACATAGAATGGTTCCTTTGTGCATACAGTTCGATATTTCCCTAGAGAAGGGGTTCTTGTTATGGTAAAGAAAGAAGGCCCCCACTTATGTTTCCCAGATGTTTCTAATCTTAGGGCCTGTCTACTTTAGCCACGTAGGCATTTTCCACACAGGCATATGTGATTTATAATATAATTGATAACTGGATATTTAAATGGTTATATTCATAATGATTACACTCAAACAATTCATATTTTGATTAATAAAAATCTTCGACATTCCTCCCTTTGAGACTTAGTAAGTCTCACCTTTGCTTATTTTTACCCAGAGTGCTACTTCATAATTTTGTCGTCTTAGTTAACACTACCCAGTGACTAAATAAGTCACTCTGTTTTATTACCCATGACTAAATGATGCAGTATCACTCTGGTTTTGGAGCATCAGGACCAAACGTCTCCCCCTCACTTGACTAGGAAGGGAGTAAAAGATCCAGTCTCCATAATTTCTACTTCAATAGAAAACAATGTTATAAGCATGAGCGTGCAGTTGGTTCAGCGCTTGCCTGTGGTTGTCACAGCTATGTATAAAGACATAAAAACACATTCAAAACATCACACACAGAATATCCTGCATTGTTTTCTTGTCTTTTTTCTTTTCTTTCCGTCTTTTCCATGGGAACTTTAGTACAGTGGTCCAGATGATGCCAGGTTGTGCTTCCCTCCACTTGGACGGCTGCTGGAGTAGCTCTCATCACTTCATAGGATCCCTTTCTTTTGGGCTCATTCCATTTTATTTTTTCCTGTAAATAGATAGCTCTATGTATGGCAGTTAATTTCTTCATATATGATCGAAGTTCCATTTGTAATTGCTCTAGAGGCGGTCCTTTGTAGAAACCTCTACCATATAGCACAGCATGGCTCG
Source organism: Sinocyclocheilus grahami (assembly GCF_001515645.1). Classification (NCBI taxonomy): domain Eukaryota; kingdom Metazoa; phylum Chordata; class Actinopteri; order Cypriniformes; family Cyprinidae; genus Sinocyclocheilus; species Sinocyclocheilus grahami. Next base: position 73,584 of record NW_015506296.1, read on the forward strand.
ACTCGTAAGCATTTCATGCGGTGTTAAGTGCGTGCTCCTTTTAGTTTGCATGTGATAGCTCATTAGTACAAGAGGTAATGCATCAATCCAATTAAGTTTAGTACTTTCACATATTTTGTTAATTTTGGCCTTGATAGTTCCATGGGAAGATGTGAGGCATATTTTAAATTTAAACAGGTATAGACAACACCTTTGTCTAGCAACATGGATGTGGTTTTTCCTTCTATATTAATTTGCATAATAGGCTCTTGATCCGCTTTCATTGTTAAAATTAGAAGCTGACTTACCCCTCCCTATAGGATTCTCTGGGCACCCCCTAATAGCCTGGATTGGGACCTCCCCAAGGGTTAACTGGGCCCTATGAAGTACCTCGGTTCGGCTGTTGCCAGCTCTCCCCCCCTTCAACCCCGAGGGTATTGTTGCCATGGATACGTGGGACAGTCAATTTTATTATGTCCGGGCTGTCCACTTGCCCAGCACACACTGGGAGGACCAGTATAAGGTTTGCCTCTTCCTCTCTGGCCTCTCTGTATTGGTTTTTGTCTCCATTGAGTTCATTTTTGCTGTAGCTCTTTCTCTTGGCTCTTGAGCTTTTCCTCATTTTTTCTGTTTTGTTCTACGGCATGAGACACAGTCACAAAACTCTTTGTGTGTGTTAGAGTTTAAACCGACCGCATCCTCCAGCCTGCTCCTTAAGGCTGGCGGCATAGCATCAATCACAGCATGTCTAAACAATGTTGCCATTAATGGGTCTCCTTCTGGATTCCCTTCAGTCTCTTGTTTCCACCTTTTCAGCTGTTGCTGTACATATGTGGTTGAATTTTCTTTGTCCTTTTTCTCTGCATGCAGTGACTTCCACACTGCTGGATGGAATGCATCAAAAACAATTCCATCCATATTATGAGAGTTCATTGCTCTGTCCAGGGTAGTTGTTTGAAGAATTGCATCCATCTTTGTCCCTCCTATATTTTAGCCAGCAAAGCTTTAATTTCCCTCACAGCCCCTCCTGAATTTCTGGGAGGCGAGTGACCAGCCTCTCGAGGTCCCGTGGGGCCCAGGGGACTTATTGTCCCTTCATGGTCGCCAATTTGTGGTGTCGTCTGCTGCTCATCTTAGGAACCACACTCAGTCTTGGGTTTTGATGCCAGGTGATACATTTTATTACATCATCAATGAGAATAAAACAGAGATGCTCTCTGCAGCGAAACATCTCCAGAATTATCATCTTTTTATACAGTTCTGACTTTAAGGCGTTTTCCATACATAGAATATTTCCTTTGTGCATACAGTTCGATATTTCCCTAGAGAAGGGCTTCTTGTTATGGTAAAGAAAGAAGGCCCCCGCTTATGTTTCCCAGATGTTTCTAATCTTAGGGCCTGTCTACTTTAGCCACGTAGGCATTTTCCACACAGGCATATGTGATTATAATGGAAGAATAACTGGATATTTAAATGGTAATATTCATAATGATTACACTCAAACAATTCATATTTTGATTAATAAAAATCTTCGACACACTCCAGGAGGGTCCTGGATGCAGTGAAGATGGCGCCTTTGAGTGTCCCAGATTGACGTCCATCCTCTCCTGGTCCACCAAAGGGATGCCCATGGTTTCCCTGGCGTCCTTGAAGGCCTCCAGCATCTGTCCGATCAGCTGCTCTGTCTCCTCCACGCAACGTGTGCAGCAGCGGCAGTGCTGCGCCAGCTGTCTGGAGGTGAGCCTGCCAGTCAGCTGCTCATCAGTGAGGCCTCTGATGCCCTGCTGTTGCTCCAGCTCCCTCCTTTTCGCCTCCCTCAGCAGGGACACATCTCCCTCGTCCCAGACGAAAATGCAGGCAGAGAGCTTTGCCATGAACAGACCATAGAGCGGGTGGCTGTCAGTGTGCAGACTTGCAGCGAAGCGCCGCATGAAGTGCCACACATCAAGACGAACCACCAGATCACTCCAGCCACTGAACATGGCAGCTGCTCTGGATTTTGTTCCCACAGAAGAGCAGCAGTCTGTCCACATACAGGAGCGTGGGGGGAGTGACTCCAGCTGCCTCGTACCTCCTCACCAGGCCCGTGATAATGGGCAGCAGTTCCTGACCCTCATGCGAGGTGAGCACAGACATGAGGACCTGTCTGTGTTCATTGCCCACATTGGTGACCCAGGCTGCGGTCCCAGCTGCAGCTTCCGCCAGTTTTTTGGCCACCTGTTGTTGGAAAACAAAACAATTCAGTGAGCTCCAAACATGCCTCACATATACAAAGGATCAGATCTATTTAAATAATCTGTGATTAATACAATACCATTTTCAGGATGGACCCAAAGACAGAGGTGACCCTGGCTTTTAGCTCACTATACCAGGACCGGACATCCTCCGCGTGGACAGAGAGGAGCCACTGGGCAGTTGGTACAGGCAGCATGGGAGGCGGAGGTGTGATGGGCCGTGTGGTGGTGCCCTGAAACCGGTCACACGCTGACAGGTATTGCAGAGTCCTCTCCATCCAGTCCTCACTATGCTGTTCACATAGTTTGTGATGTAGAATTGTGACGCTGTTGCCGAGAGAGCACTCTTTCATCAACTTTACCACATGCATATTTAATTTTAGAGTGGCCTTTTATTGTGGCCAGCCTAAGCCACACCTGTGCAATAATCATGCTGTCTAATCAGCATCTTGATATGCCACACCTGTGAGGTGGATGGATTATCTTGGCAAAGTAGAAGTGCTCACTAACACAGATTTGTGAATAATATTTGAGAGAATGGGCCTTTTGTGTACATAGAAAAAGTCTTAGATCTTTGAGTTCAGCTCATGAAAAATGGGGGCAAAAACAAAAGTGTTGCGTTTATAATTTTGTTCAGTGTATATACAGTGTGTATATATATATATATATACACAGTATACAGAAAACTGTACCTCAGAAGCCACTGACACCAGCCTTTGAGCGGCTCTTTGCTCCAAGCGAGCTGAGCGGATCGGCATGAAAGGTAGTGCTGGTGGTGGAAGTACTGTGAAGAACACATAATAACAATTTTGTAATTAGTACTAATGATTTAATTATTTTCAGTTTATAGGCATTTATGGTTACATAATACTATATGACACAAAAGAAAACAAAACACTCACCCTGTGGCTAGCTGGGAATGGGAGCTTTGGGTGGGAGGAGGAGAAGCCGGACGTGAATGGTGCGGGACAGGCTGGGATGCAGAGGATGATTTTTTTTTTTTCTCTTCAGCCCTAATTTTCTTCTGGTCCCTCTGCAAGATGTATTTCTTCAGGGCATCCATCTTGCTGCCTGCGTTGGTGTCCTGGTTCCTGATGAACTCCACATAGCTGCAGAAGAAACTAAATAATATACATGAATGATAAGAGTAAAATACATACAAAACAGCAATACAATTAACAAGCAAGCAGAATATTGCCTTTCCTGTCCTTGGCCTTATAGAGCTCCTTGAAGCCCACCAGACAGTCACCCTCACAGCCAGGTAACGTTCCCTCTCTCTGCCTGTGCACTTTGATGGCTTCTGCGACCTTCACGAATGTGCAAGCATACTTGAGAAAGGCATCTTTGTTAGCCACGAGGGCACCTCTGTCCAATCTGCCAGCCTCGCGCTCCCGCTGACAGGACCATGAGGGGGAGTAACCAAGGTCATTCTCCAGCATCCACTTGAAGGTTTTCCCTCTGTATTGACCAAACTGGATGGCACTTTGACTTGCCAGCAGCAGGGACCCCCTCCACCATGGATAACCCTGACCTTGGCCTCCCCCAGCACAGCCTCAGGGTCCTTTGGTACCCCTTCAGCCACTTGTGAAAGGTGGACTTTCTCCACAGTGGCTGCCTGCTTAGACGGCCTCAGCACCAGCTCTCCAGCCACAAAAAGAAGGTTGGGCTTGCTTTCCATTCTGCAACAGTAAAGAAATGCTCCTGATGTTATAACAAACAATGCACTGAAAACCCCATACACAAATGGAAAATGCATTATTATACATTTGTAAGGTCCGCGCACTTGGCCCAACGAAGGTATCCAGTGGCGGATGAAGGTCTCTTGCGCGTTCGGTCTTTTCAGCGCGCAGAGTTATTCAATTTAGGTTTAACTCAATCTGACTCCATTTTAGTATCTGAATTCTAATTTAGGTTGAAAGGCACATTGGTTGTTTGTCGGTCTCTGATTATTCTTACATTCGACTGTTCTAATTAACTCTTTACTTTGTATTTTTTCTCGTTCATTAGGAATCTATGTCGCTTAGGATGCCTCACGGCGGCCGCTATGCGTGGGCTCCACGATCACAAA
>NW_015506296.1:77939-93388 GCF_001515645.1 Sinocyclocheilus grahami
TATATATATATATATATATATATATATATACACAGTATACAGAAAACTGTACCTCAGAAGCCACTGACACCAGCCTTTGAGCGGCTCTTTGCTCCAAGCGAGCTGAGCGGATCGGCATGAAAGGTAGTGCTGGTGGTGGAAGTACTGTGAAGAACACATAATAACAATTTTGTAATTAGTACTAATGATTTAATTATTTTCAGTTTATAGGCATTTATGGTTACATAATACTATATGACACAAAAGAAAACAAAACACTCACCCTGTGGCTAGCTGGGAATGGGAGCTTTGGGTGGGAGGAGGAGAAGCCGGACGTGAATGGTGCGGGACAGGCTGGGATGCAGAGGATGATTTTTTTTTTTTCTCTTCAGCCCTAATTTTCTTCTGGTCCCTCTGCAAGATGTATTTCTTCAGGGCATCCATCTTGCTGCCTGCGTTGGTGTCCTGGTTCCTGATGAACTCCACATAGCTGCAGAAGAAACTAAATAATATACATGAATGATAAGAGTAAAATACATACAAAACAGCAATACAATTAACAAGCAAGCAGAATATTGCCTTTCCTGTCCTTGGCCTTATAGAGCTCCTTGAAGCCCACCAGACAGTCACCCTCACAGCCAGGTAACGTTCCCTCTCTCTGCCTGTGCACTTTGATGGCTTCTGCGACCTTCACGAATGTGCAAGCATACTTGAGAAAGGCATCTTTGTTAGCCACGAGGGCACCTCTGTCCAATCTGCCAGCCTCGCGCTCCCGCTGACAGGACCATGAGGGGGAGTAACCAAGGTCATTCTCCAGCATCCACTTGAAGGTTTTCCCTCTGTATTGACCAAACTGGATGGCACTTTGACTTGCCAGCAGCAGGGACCCCCTCCACCATGGATAACCCTGACCTTGGCCTCCCCCAGCACAGCCTCAGGGTCCTTTGGTACCCCTTCAGCCACTTGTGAAAGGTGGACTTTCTCCACAGTGGCTGCCTGCTTAGACGGCCTCAGCACCAGCTCTCCAGCCACAAAAAGAAGGTTGGGCTTGCTTTCCATTCTGCAACAGTAAAGAAATGCTCCTGATGTTATAACAAACAATGCACTGAAAACCCCATACACAAATGGAAAATGCATTATTATACATTTGTAAGGTCCGCGCACTTGGCCCAACGAAGGTATCCAGTGGCGGATGAAGGTCTCTTGCGCGTTCGGTCTTTTCAGCGCGCAGAGTTATTCAATTTAGGTTTAACTCAATCTGACTCCATTTTAGTATCTGAATTCTAATTTAGGTTGAAAGGCACATTGGTTGTTTGTCGGTCTCTGATTATTCTTACATTCGACTGTTCTAATTAACTCTTTACTTTGTATTTTTTTCTCGTTCATTAGGAATCTATGTCGCTTAGGATGCCTCACGGCGGCCGCTATGCGTGGGCTCCACGATCACAAACTCGCCAGTTTGATCCTTATTCAGAGGTTTATGGCTAATACTATTTACTTTAAATAGTAGGTTTGTTTAGCCCCCTACAATTACCCATGTAATGCTCAAACAATAATCAGCGGTTCTTCTAGACCCTTTGTCTAGACCCCAATAGTTATTATAACTACGTACAACTTAATTAAAGCTGAAATCATTAATCAGCGGTTCTTCTAGACCACCTTTGTCTAGACCCCGACAGCTAATCTAGCTTCGTACAACTTAATTAATTCTGAAATCATATACATGGTTACCGTAACTGAGTACAACTTAAACTAAGGTCAAGCGGTTAGTCAGAAACCCATAATCTCACCTGATGTGCCCATGCTCCATCTAACCTGAGATCTAATGTGCACTTAACCCTGGACACAGATTTGCGGAAACATACGCCTTCACTTAATCTACTTGAAAAAATAACTTCAGAGTAATCAGAATGAATTAAATGTAACAATTTATTATCAGTCAGGTAAATATGTATTATGCAAATTATTTCCACAGCCAATTCAACGATATCAAATCAATACAAGACATCAAACTCTCAACGACGAATCTAAGAGTAAAATGCATATCTGAGATTACATATATTAGATGTATTAGAAAAAAACATAGTACAGAGTGTGTGGAGATACTCTGTACTACGGGCATTCTCGTTACAGAATCGCGCTGACCCTTTTGCTGCAACTCTTGAACAAATAACTGAACTAATAAGCAAAGGCTAAATGTTAATTAATGATGTGATTTCAAAACAATCACAAGTATAACAAACATTAGCTTAAAGGGATCGTTCACACACACACACACACAAAAATGAGCCTTCTATCATTATTTACTCTCCCTCACGTTGTTCCAAATGTCTTTCTTTCTTCTTTGAAACACAAAAGGCGAATTTTTGAAGAACAAAACATCCACAACTCAATCTCGACTCAATAATTCAACTGTAGTTCCATGAAGATGAATATTATTAGTGAATAGCTTAAAATTCGGCTTGCTTCTCACATTAAATTCATTCATTTGAATTTGTAAGAGCTGACATAGCATACAAGTTGTATGGACCAATTTTATGATATTTCATGGTGCTTTCATGGCCTTATAAATAATAAAGGGATAGTTCATCAAAAAATTTAATTTGATGAAAATATACTCACCCTCAGGACATCATAGATGTAGACGAGTTTGTTTCGTCATTGGAACAGATTTAGAGAAATGTAGCATTCCATCACTTGCTCACCAATGGATCCTCTGCAGTGAATGGGTGCCGTCGGAATGAGAGTCCGAACAGCTGATAAAAACATCATAATAATCCATAAGTAATCCACATGACTCCTGTCCCTCAATTAACATCTTGTGAAGAGAAAAGATGTGTTTGTAATAAACAAATCCATCTGTAAGATGTTTTTAACTTTGTTGCTTCCGGTTATATTGCTTTCTCCAGTGAAAATGTTTTCTAGTCTTAATCAGGAGAGAAATATGCACAGGTCAAGCATTTAAAAGCAAAATCTAAATCAGAGTCAAAGTCTAAATCAGTTCTAAACAAATATGCTGGTGGAGTTTGATGTGAGAAAACAACAGGGGATGGACTTTTTCACTGTAGGATACCGTTTTATAGATTATGGACTCGTATTTTGTCCAGAAGCCATTGTAAGGTCAAAAATTATTAAAGATTTCTGCTTTCCTGTCCCAAACCTATCTTCAGTAACAAAAGGGCCATTTGGAATTCCTGAAGGCACAGAGGTGCTGATAGTGATCAATGCCTGTAGGCCAACATGTGTATACATCGGGGGTCTGCTAATTGTCACACCTTTTGCCCAGTGGGTGAAGTTGTAATCTGCTGATTGGTCAGTTTGATTGTCTCACATTTGGTTTTTAGTCACATGGTCAAGGAAGGGATAAAAGAGGACTGTAACTGTTGCTCTGTCTCTTTTCTTGGCTGGCTCTCTTTTTGGGTCTCTGCCCTCTCTCCCTCTTTTTCTTCCTCTCTCTATCTCTTTCTCTCAGGTAATATTTTACATGTTGGGTACAATTAACTATGCTTTACCATCCTTCATCTATTTTGTAACCAATTCAAGTGTAACCATAACAAAATATTGTTATTAAACCATTTCAATTATTAATTATGTGCTAACTAGTCTTGATTCAAGGTTCATCTTAAAGTGTTACCTATTGCAATACAATAGTCACACAATAGCAACGCTCTCCCACATATGTAGCTATTCTAACTGCGCTTATTTCCGTCGTTGGTATAAGTGGCAGTGGGTGGTAATAGACTAGAAATGTACAGTTTTATACCATCGTGCTGATAACGTTTCTTTAGTCATTCGGCAATCCTACAGCCTGAACCACCGTAGGAAAACCATCCTTACACATTATTAAGGGTAATTCATGGCATACACAAACAAAAAACTTATGAAAAATGTACATTATTAAGGGTTTTGTCATGTTTTTAAACTCATTTTATTTTATTTTCATCGTTGTTGATTATTAAAACTGACAAAGTGAAAAAAGGGTCAAACAAACGCATCATTCATCGTTGTTGATTATTAAAACTGACATAAAGTGAATAAAGGGTAGTGATGGGAAGTTCAGATCATTTTACCGACTCGGACCTTTGAGTCTCATTCAGCAAAATGAACTAATCTTTTTGTCGAGTCACTTCGCTCATTTTAGCAAAATATAATTAATGTTACGTGTTACTTCCCTAACACGTCTACTACATACGCAAACAATACAAAACCATAAAGCTATAAAAAAAAACTGAAAAGAAAGAACGAAACGAACGCATCATTCATCGTTGTTGATTATTAAAACTGACATAAAGTGAATAAAGGGTCAAACGAACGCATCAAAAAAATTCTGCATGCATTACACATTTAAAAGGAACAAAAAGTACATTTATTGGGTGTCGATGAAAATCATGAATGAAACTGAACTTTTCATACTAAAATCTATGTTTTAGGCAGGTTAACCATCATCATAACTTTAAGAACGACTCAGTAATACCCCAATTTTTTTCTCCCGCCTCTTCTGCATGCATTGCACATGGATAAAATGCTTATTATATGCCTATTTAAAAAAACGATACAAATAAAACGTGAGAAAGGGTCAAATATGTTGCCACGTTGCCAATATCACGTGATCCGCAAAATTTTCAGGGTGAAAATGCAGAATTGGTGTATAAAAATTCCGATCGTGGGACAAAATTGCTGAATAAATTGCGGAAGTGCGTTTTTAGAAAAAAAACGTTTGTGTTTTGTGGGTTTAAACTGATGAAATCGCAGAAGAAAAACAGTAGTGTTGTTCCAGGGGATTCTGACATAGTGAATGATGTTCGAGTCGACGGCGGCGAGGCCTCGGCCAATGGGAGCAACGAGCAAACAATTTGTCCGGCGGCCAATCCGAGTGCAGGGCCTGAAACGATTCCTCAGCCGGCCAATGGGGCGAGGGGAGCGGAGGCGGGACATGGTGAAACAATTCGTCTGGTGGCCAATCCAACCACGGGGCGGGTGAAACAAATCCCTGAAGTTTCTTATTTGGGTTAAGGCAAGATAGTGTTGTTCCAGGGGATTCTGACATAGTGAATGATGTTCGAGTCGACGGCGGCGAGGCCTCGGCCAATGGGAGCAACGAGCAAACAATTTGTCCGGCGGCCAATCCGAGTGCAGGGCCTGAAACGATTCCTCAGCCGGCCAATGGGGTGAGGGGAGCGGAGGCGGGACATGGTGAAACAATTCGTCTGGTGGCCAATCCAACCGCGGGGCGGGTGAAACAAATCCCTGAAGTTTCTTATTTGGGTTAAGGAACCTGATGGATCTTCTCTGTGGCCTTCCAAGGCCCTGAACTCCAAGTTGGTGATCTCAAAACCCCAATGGGGTCACATGTGTTGTTGTGGGGTCCTCATCCTGCTAAAATGAGAGAAATCAGTGAATCTGGCAGGCTGAGCAAGGTACCTGAGACTGGCATAAGTAGCCATGTGCTTCCTGGGGCATGACAAATGCATATTAAGTAGCCATGTGCTGTAGTAGTACAAAATATAAATATAATTATAAACGCAACACTTGTTTTTGCCCCCATTTTTCATGAGCTGAACTCAAAGATCTAAGACTTTTTCTATGTACACAAAAGGCCTATTTCTCTCTAATATTGTTCACAAATCTGTGTTAGTGAGCACTTTTCCTTTGCCGAAATAATCCATCCACCTCACAGGTGTGGCATATCAAGATGCTGATTAGACAGCATGATTATTGCACAGGTGTGCCTTAGGCTGGCCACAATAAAAGGCCACTCTAAAATGTGCAGTTTTATCACACAGCACAATGCCACAGATGTCGCAAGTTTTGAGGGAGCGTGCAATTGGCATGCTGACTGCAGGAATGTCCACCAGAGCTGTTGCAATGAAGCCGTGTGGGTGAGCGGATTGCTGATGTCTGCATTGTGGATCGAGTGGTCCATGGTGGCGGTGGGGTTATGGCATGGGCAGGCATATGTTATGGACAACGAACACAGGTGCATTTTATTGATGGCATTTTGAATGTACAGAGATACCGTGACGAGATCCTGAGGCCCATTGTTGTGCCATTCATCCACGACCATCACCTCATGTTGCAGCATGATAATGCACGCCAGCATGTTTCAAGGATCTGTACACAATTCCTGGAAGCTGAAAACATCCCAGTTCTTGCATGGCCAGCATACTCACCGGACATGTCACCCATTGAGCATGTTTGGGATGCTCTGGATCGGCGTATACGACAGCGTGTTCCAGTTCCTGCCAATATCCAGCAACTTCGGATGGATTATCTCGGCAAAGGAGAAATGCTCACTAACACAGATTTAGACAGATTTATGAACAATATTTGAGAGAAATAGGCCGTTTGTGTATACAGAAAAAGTCTTGGATCTTTGAGTTTAGCTCATGAAAAATGGGGGCAAAAACAAAAGTGTTGCGTTTATAATTTTGTAACCACACTTGTGCAGATTGAAAGAATGCCATCATCTCCTGTTCCATTGTTGTCTGCTTTTTGTAGTTTTAAATAATGATTTAATGATTTGATATTTATTTTCCACCGTCACGGCTATAATGCTTCTCAGACAAGCCGCTTCTTCTTCGGCTTTTGCCGTGGTACTGCAGGTTACACCAGCAACATGCCCGTGGACACTGCTGACTAGCGGTTTGCATGTGTACTGCACGTTGACGCGGACAACGACGCAGAAGTATAAATGAAAACTGACGCATAGCCTACGGCGTAGGTCCGACACAGAAGTATAAATCAGGCTTTATGCTTTAAGTATATATGCAGATAACATTGTGCATTTATTTTCAAAACAATAATTCGAAGCACATCAAAACTTACGAAGAGATGACCACAGCCCTGTGAAATATTACCATGGTTTTACTACAGTAACTACAGCTCTATAACAACTATGTAACTAAGCAGTGGTGACAACGCGTTAAATAACACAATTACCACGAAACTACCGACGCTTTACTACGCCATTGGTATTTTAAACGATAGTTATGGTAAAAGCGCAGTAAATGAGTTTACATCGCTTCACAGGTACAGTACAGGCGAACCACACGAAAATTAAGCAAAACGTGGTCAAATCATGCGCTCTTACCTCTTCAAATCCAAAAAATGAACGAATGTCAGGAAATGATGATGATTATTGTAGAAAAGGCCGGCTATATATATAGAGAGAGAGAGAGAGAGAGAGCGCCATTAGTGCCCCCTTGTGACTTTAAGAGGTATTGCTTTGACTCAGCATTTCACTTTACAGTATTAACAGGACGCAGTTCAGAGCACGGACGTTATTCGCTGTTGTTGTTTTCTACTGAGTGCGTTTATACACAAGTGAGTGATTGTGTTTGTTATTCATTATCTTTAAATTGCTGTATTTTGAAGGCATAAGTTCGTGTTATCGCTAGTTGCTAATTATAATCATGTATGTGCGCCACACGCATTGTGTATTGCATCATCCATACAGCGCCAGTGAATGCATATGAGAGATGGTTAAATAGCGATATTGGTGTATAATATTGTAAACTTTAAGTCACTTTGAGTATGTGTATTATTATTTACTGAATAAGTGAGACTGTTTGTGGTATTTAAGCCATATTTGTCGTTTTTTTCGAGCTCACGTGTCAGAGAATGTGATGCCAGTTTCACAAGTGCTAATCAGTGTTGGGCAAGTTACTTCCAAAATGTAATACATTTATATATTACTAGTTACTGTATTTTGAAAGTAATTAGTTACATTACAATATTAATGTCTCTGAATTGTAATGCGTTATACTACTTTTGAGTTACTTTCACCAAAATATCCACAGAAGTATAAAATGTCAAAATGTAGTTTATTGCTGCTCATTCTACATCCAGTGGAGGGTAATGTGGTAGGTCTATATAGCATCAAATATATGAAATCATATTTAAATTATGGTATGTAGGTCTACATTGTTACATTGTAGTTTAGGTTAAAAAAATATAAGCACAAATAGCATTATTACAATCAGAAATTGAGCAATGCGAAATTCGTTCGCATGCTGAAACTTATGATATGATGTCACGCTGTCCAGCTTCTTTTTCGAAAACTGAAATTCAACAAATTATAACACATCTAAAATATAAAAACATACAATCTACTCCACTTTCCTGCAGCGCTGCAGTTTTAAATGAATGTTCTTTTAATTCAGATATGAGGTCATGCTGTGACGTATCGATCTGCCATTGGTCACACGGTATCATGTGAATTCGCAGGCCAGGGTTCACCAAGTTTGAACTTTGGAGCGCAAAATGCGACAACTTTTCGCATGGGCTTGCATTTCTGGTCTATGAATTGGAAGTCAATGGAACGAAAAGTGTTGTGTGACCGTGGCTTTAGGTTAATTCAATGCGAAAATGAAAACAAACGGCATTCTCGCGCAGCCTACCTCTCTCATTCGGCATTAATCCAATTAAATGTGTCCATATTTGCGATGTATTTCAATGCTAAACTATAATTTATTATGTAAGCCAGGCTTACTTAACGCACTTAAAAACATCCTCGTCACATGAGCAAATGTGTGTTTGGCCCAAGCTCAGGCTGAACAGCCCTCTACGAACATCTTGGCAATTGGCTAGTAAATTTTTTTGTTTACTCGCCAGACTGATAAATATATACATACACATATACACACACACACACACACATATACATACACATAAACGCATACACACACATACAGTGGGTACAGAAAGTATTCAGACGCCCTTAAATTTTTCACTCTTTGTTATATTACAGCCATTTGCTAAAATCATTTAAGTAAATTTTTTTTCCTCAATGTACACACAGCACCCCATATTGACAGAAAAACACAGAATTGTTGACATTTTTGCAGATTTATTAAAAAAGAAAAACTGAAATATCACAAGTTGAACTTAATTTTTGTTGCGTGTCTGCGCTCGTCCGCAGATGTTTTCACTTCGACCCCGCAGCTCTCTCCGATAGCTTAGTGTTACCAGTCCAGGTGTTTCCAGGTTTTACTCATGCTATTTCTCCATGTTGAGAGTTTGGTGTCGCACATATTGCACCTGACTATGCATTCTTATCCTTTTCTCCGATAAACTGAAAATAACAGGAGAATGTCTATCTCACAAATGTAGAATCCGTCTCTGCAGTCATCTCAACCATCTAATTCCAGCAACAGGAAATAGACAAACTATTTTACCCGCAGAATTTTTTCTCTGGTGCTGTTTTGAGGTGTTAGTAAATTCACCACTTAATTTTGAGTTCAAATATGTTGTTGCAACTTGCGTTATTTAGATTGTAACGAGTAATAATATTACCCAAATTTGATTAGTAATGCGTTATATACTGCGTTACAGCAAAAAGTAATATACTACTGTAATATTATTACTTTTGTAATGCGTTACTCCCAACACTGCTGCTAATCTAGTCTGTACATGTCTGAATCGATCGTTATATCACTAATTTGCCTACTATGCTATATTGCTATTATGTTTAAGTATATATATTATGTATAAGTAACAGAATGAGTTTATATTTCATTACTAATTGGTTATTGTTATTTCTGTTTGTTTAGAACCACTCATACTAAGCTGCACCCCAAACTACTCAACTACTCTGCCATATTCTCTGCTACCTGTACTACAATCATTCACTCAACCAAATTCAAGGACTGTAAACCTCTACAAGTCTTAAACCATACTTCGTCTCTGACTGGACGACTTATGTCTGCTCAATTTCCAACAGCACCCACACTAGTCTAGCTCACAATTATGAATGACAACGATCGATCGCTTTCAAAGAAGCACTGAATGGTACTGACGTCACCCGCGCCTCCAATGCAAGGTGGTCTGCAGGAAAAAGTGGAACTTTCTCGAAGGACGGGGCAGGCTACTCTCCATGACCATATTGGGAAGCTCACTAAGTGGAACAGAGCTCCAACCAATGGCGAGCCAGATGACGGGCCAATCAGGATGCAGGATAAGTGGAACAGTGGGACAGAAGTGGAACCGAAGATCGGCTCGCACAGGGCGCAAGGATGACACGCAAATTCGTGAAGCGTACCTCATTTTTTAACGATTTTTAATCGTTAAATGTAATTAAGATTAAGCTGGATTTAAAAAAGTATTTTTGACGTACAGAGAAAGTGCCTAAAACATGCACGTATATCAAACTGACAGTGACACTTGACAGTGTGGAGGCACTTTATTCACCATTTATTAATGATGTAGCAGCATCCCAATACAACACAGTCCAGGGGCCCCAGTTTACCCCCCTCTCGCAGTGCGCACTTTGCTGACTGTCTCTGTAAAAATTATGTGTCAACAGAAAAGCAACAAAAAAAAACTTCAAACTAAGGACAACTTCATAAAATAAAAGTTACGTTTTTGGCCACTGCAATGTGATGATTTGACACTAAGGAGCATTAAATAGAAAAATACAGCAGTCTTTCTTTTACTGTTTTTTTAGGTAGTACCGAATACAGAGCCGGCGGTTCATGTGAGAGGACAGGAGCCCCTTACTGCCTCAATGCTGGCAGTTCAAATATGTTGTTGCAACTTGCGTTATTTAGATTGTAACGAGTAATAATATTACCCAAATTTGATTAGTAATGCGTTATATACTGCGTTACAGCAAAAAGTAATATACTACTGTAATATTATTACTTTTGTAATGCGTTACTCCCAACACTGCTGCTAATCTAGTCTGTACATGTCTGAATCGATCGTTATATCACTAATTTGCCTACTATGCTATATTGCTATTATGTTTAAGTATATATATTATGTATAAGTAACAGAATGAGTTTATATTTCATTACTAATTGGTTATTGTTATTTCTGTTTGTTTAGAACCACTCATACTAAGCTGCACCCCAAACTACTCAACTACTCTGCCATATTCTCTGCTACCTGTACTACAATCATTCACTCAACCAAATTCAAGGACTGTAAACCTCTACAAGTCTTAAACCATACTTCGTCTCTGACCGGACGACTTATGTCTGCTCAATTTCCAACAGCACCCACACTAGTCTAGCTCACAATTATGAATGACAACGATCGATCGCTTTCAAAGAAGCACTGAATGGTACTGACGTCACCCGCGCCTCCAATGCAAGGTGGTCTGCAGGAAAAAGTGGAACTTTCTCGAAGGACGGGGCAGGCTACTCTCCATGACCATATTGGGAAGCTCACTAAGTGGAACAGAGCTCCAACCAATGGCGAGCCAGATGACGGGCCAATCAGGATGCAGGATAAGTGGAACAGTGGGACAGAAGTGGAACCGAAGATCGGCTCGCACAGGGCGCAAGGATGACACGCAAATTCGTGAAGCGTACCTCATTTTTTAACGATTTTTAATCGTTAAATGTAATTAAGATTAAGCTGGATTTAAAAAAGTATTTTTGACGTACAGAGAAAGTGCCTAAAACATGCACGTATATCAAACTGACAGTGACACTTGACAGTGTGGAGGCACTTTATTCACCATTTATTAATGATGTAGCAGCATCACAGTGCAGGGGCCCCAGTTTACCCCCCTCTCGCAGTGCGCACTTTGCTGACTGTCTCTGTAAAAATTATGTGTCAACAGAAAAGCAACAAAAAAAACCTTCAAACTAAGGACAACTTCATAAAATAAAAGTTACGTTTTTGGCCACTGCAATGTGATGATTTGACACTAAGGAGCATTAAATAGAAAAATACAGCAGTCTTTCTTTTACTGTTTTTTTAGGTAGTACCGAATACAGAGCCGGCGGTTAATGTGAGAGGCCAGGAGCCCCTTACTGCCTCAATGCTGGCAGCTGCACCCTTAAAAGAGCAGAAACAACTCCTGGGTATGAAACGTGCACACACGATCACTTAAAGGTTTAAAGATGTGAGCCGCTTGAATCATTTTATATCACCTGCATCCTAAACCTGAATGAACAATACTGCTCAGTAGAGGGCGCTACTAGAATAGTACTGTTAACTGTTAATAAACGACTATTCACTGTATTACTGTTATATTTATCCAGTGAGAACAAATTTATTATTTGTGAGTTCCCCTTTACAGTGAAGTACTGAAAAAAAAACTACAGTTGTCGAAACTTTACAGTGTCTATTTAGTGTAAAGTAGCAGATAGTTATCACATGGCTTCAGAAGACTTGGAATATAGCACACAATCTATGTACTACATCGTAACATGAGTAAAATGACCAAACTGTTTGCATCCTATACAGGTGAGCGGCTGTATCCACTTATCCAGGCCTTGCATCCGACTCTTGCGGGAAAGATTACAGGCATGCTGCTGGAGATTGACAACTCTGAACTACTGCACATGCTCGAGTCTCCAGAGTCCCTGCACTCCAAGGTTCACCTGCTCAAAACATATACTCTACATTTAGTCTCAAAGGTCAGATTTTGTTTAATCATTGCACTTTTCTGCACTGTTTAGGTTGAAGAGGCTGTAGCGGTGCTTCAGGCACATCAAGCCAAGGAACTGTCCTGACGTTGGGGGTGCAGTGCTGGGGGAGGAGAACGGATCACATGACCTGATTGCGTCAGCACTGAGAGCCCATCTTACTGGCTATAGGGCCGCCTGATCCGCATGCTTGCCTGTTTCTTGGCAGAAAAACATAAATTACACCAAATATATAGTTTAAAGGATCAGAAATAATTGCAAATGCAACACATTGCAGCACATCAAATGTGCTTGTATTGTCCTGGTAAATGACTAAATCATGGTTTAACCACTCACCACCTTCGAGAAGACTTTCCCGGAGACACTGCTATATCTACCAGACGTCTAGACCACTTGTTCGTGCTTGCTTCGGCAGCACATATATACTAAAATAAGAACGATACAGGTTAGCATGGCCCCTGCACAAAGGAACACTGTACTGCCTGTCCTGATGCATCCGCCGGAATGTTGAACTCATAGGCTTGGTGCCCATACCTGACCGGTTTTGGATGCTTAAACAGCACACGTGGGAGGGGTTCAGAGGCCACCAAGGGAGTGGTAAAGGTCTGAATACTCTGCTCCAAGACCTCCCTTTCCTGCCTCCTTTTCCATGCAATATAACAATTAGTACACGTGCAGAGAAGGGTGGTATATGACAACAATTGTGCATGAACAATTAATTACTGAACCTACCATTGTGAAAGAGTGCTGATTTAACTCAAACAGCTGCAACCTTGTTTCAGCCATAAGTCTGGGGCTGTCCAGGACTACATCTTGTCCAATTTCATTTCCCACATCTGTCACCCACGCAGCGGTGCCAGCAGGATCACCAGCTAGCTTATTGGTGACCTAAAGTACATGATAAGACGTATCTTTAAGATGGAGCCATAGACAGAGGTGTGACGGGCCTTTAGTTCAGGTAGCCGTGTTAGTACGTCTTGAGCTTACATTGACAGCAGCCAAGATGGACTATAATACAGAATCACAAAACATGTTATACAATGCACAACATTATTCTGAATACAAAACCACAAATGTAAACCCATTCATGACTATGTCATTCTCACCCGCAACGTCTATGTGTTCAGCTGCAGCAAGCAAATCAGCATCTGATGGCTCCTCTGTAGACGCCGAGCTAGAAGCGACCGCTGTTAATATTAGAATAAGTATTAATAATTAAAAGATGGAAAAGCAACAAAATATCCAATAACAAGCAAACAAGAAGTAAGTCGTGTGCCTGGAGGTGCTGTTTTGGGAAGGTTTGGTCGCAACTTCTCAGCGTCTCTTCTCAATGTACTTTTGCAGAGCCTCCATCTTTGTGCCAGGATGGATGTCCTTCTTCTGCCTCACCCACCTGATGAAGCTGAATCGAAAAAAAAATTACTAACTCAAGCCTATACACTACACATTCCTACAGCCAGCAGCTTCTATTAGATTAACATCTTACCTCTTTCTGTCCTTATCCTTGGTGTCATAGAGATCCTTAAACGTCAGGGTGGCAAAATTTCCAAACCCGACAAGGAGCTTGTCCTCCTGGCCCGTTGTCCCGGATCCCTCTCGAACATGCCGCTCTTGTATGGCTGCCATGACATCTGGAAACAGGCCAGCATACTGCAGCAACGCATCTTTGTTGCCCATTACTGAAGCTGTGGACGTGTCTCCACGCTCCCGCTCCTGCCGATGAGAGGCCAGCACCATGGCTGCATATCCAACATCATTAGATAGCAACCATTTAAAGGTTTTCCCACGGTACTGGCCAAACTGCAGGGCACTCTCGCTTAGCACTAGCTGCCAATTTCTGGTGTCCCCTCCAGCAGCAGCCACACGAGCCATGGCCTCCTCCTTGACCCTAAAAGCAGGCCATGACCGTACAGGAGTGGGGTTTTTCCTGTAGGCAGCGCCATCTGGCAAAAACACGATAACTAAACTGTGATGTATTAAATGCTTACAATTTTGCATTTGAGACCATTGAGATTCCGTAGCAGTAGCGCTAGGAATGTTGGGAATTTGTTGGGGGCGCCCGGTTGGCGGAAGTTAGAAAAGCAGTAAAATGGCGGCTAGAAGACACACGTGCTGTTTCATGTGTATTCTTTTTAGTGGATACATCACATAAACGTTTACTACATTAACACCGCGTTTACTTGTCAATAAGGATGCATCGAACTACTGTATTTACCAAAACTAATTCATAATTCCTTAACGAAAAAAGTGACGCTTCAACTATTACAGAAGAAACAGATTTCTTACATCTGCAATCGACAGCAATTTGCATTTTAAATTACGCCTACATAGCTGATTTACACGACATAAATCGCTTACAGTACTTACAGTTACCAAAGTACACAGAAGTAAATACTAGATCACCCTTACCTGATGCGTTGAAATGGCGAAGATGAATGTCGAAGTAATTTTGTCGATGGAAAAAGCAAAGGCAATAATCCAACAATTGATGCTGACACACCGAAGCACTGTACAGTACTGACGTGCCTCCAACCCCCTTCGCAAAACGCTCTGTCTGTGGACCTGCCCTCATGGCCAATCGGCATGAAAGCAAATTGAAACATCAAAATGGACAAATAGCTAGCTTCGCATCTGGACCAATTGTGGTGCACATAAATTAGAACATCCCGATGGACCAATCACAATCAAAGTGTCGCACCAATCGGCGTGCGCGCAAATTAGAACAGTTGAAACAGAATTGGAACCAAAGATCGGCTCGGCAGTAGCGCAAGGAGGACATGCAAATTCGTGAAGCGTGCCTCATTTTTGAACAATTTTTAATCGTTAAATGTAATTAAGATTAAGCTGGATTTTAAAAAGTCTTTTTGACGTACATAGAAAGTGCCTAAAACTTGCACGTATATCAAACTTTGTGAATTGACAGTGTGGAGGCATTTTATTTACCATTGATTTATGATGTAGCAGCATCCCAGTACAACACAGTCCAGGGGCCCCAGTTTACCTCCCTCTCGCAGTGTGAACTTTGCTGACTGTCTCTGTAAATACAAGAACACTGTAAAAATTATGTCAACAGAAAAGCAAAAAAAAAAA
>NW_015506296.1:93401-98835 GCF_001515645.1 Sinocyclocheilus grahami
ATTTGAAGGTTTCTATTGTATGATTTAGGGTAAACGTCATATGCGACTACGCATTACTTTACAGAGAGTTTACAAACTACTTGCTATGTCCTGCCTTACAAACAACTGGTGCAACCAAATAGCGTATAGATCACCCTTTGACACAACCAAATAACGTATAGATTTAGTTACAAACTAGCTAGTAGTTACTAAGCCTCTAGTGTGGACTTAACATTCTAATTTAAATAAGAACTTACGAATGGCTGGTGCACCCCTACCCTGAACATTTTCAGAAATGGAGCCATAGCAAATACACCTCGTGGTTGCCAGGGCGACCATTTTACTTTCCGCCATAACCAAATTATGTATTTTGTGTTATATCTCCTGAACCATGTGATAACACCGAAAAGGTGATGTCTACCCCTATGTTTTGATGGTTAAGGATTACAATGATACCATATACAGCATACATAAACTGTTCAGGTGAAGAGATAATGGTGAAATTGGCAATGTGAGAAGAAAATAACAGTATCTAAGCATTTACAATAGTCCATATTATGGCTGTAAATTTTTTCTTTCTTTGATAATAAACTAATATTTTATTCAATAGTACAATAAAAGATTGTTTTAATTAATTATTAATTTGTTACATTTATATAGCACTTTTCTGGGTACTCAAAGCGCTTTACATGGAAGGGGGAATTCCCGCAACCAACACCAGTGTGCAGCATTCACCTGGATGATGTGACAGCAGCCATATGGGCCAGAACGCCCACCACACACCAGCTTAACTAATATTTTATTCAATAGTACAATAAACGATTGTTTTCAAGAATACAATCAGAGATATAAAAAAATATAATCTCAAGTAAGTGTATTTTTCCTCACCTCTCAGGCAGAGTCAGGTAGGCGGTAGTATGTTTCCAATACATTCTTGTTCTCTCTCAACAATGCTCTAACATCACATGCAGACGGCAATGCAATCTTGCTAAGCCACGTCCTTATCTGCACCTCTTCTGCTGCACCTCTGTCATTTTCTGTTGGTCTCTGGAATTGTCAGTCAGCTGTCAACAAACTTAATTCTGGCCATTGCTTCTCAGTCTACTCTTAGTATCTTGGGCTTGACTGAGCCCTTCCATCTTTCCTCTGTAGTGTCCTCTCTTCCCTCAGCCACCCATTTCTCATCTCTGGATGTAAATACAGCAACTGACACTTTATGATCCACTTTAACTTCTTGTCAAGACAATATCTCTCTAGACAGGCCAGTGCATAATACCACTTCTAACCTAAAAAGTTGCACCATGTATCATCATCTTTACTGTATTTTTGCTGAGCAGTATTTTGGGTGGCTCACCAATGTACTAGATTTCTCTAATACAAAAAATGAAGTAGGCTTGACCAAAATTTTTGTGGGGCGAAGAATTTATTGAAGATGGTAATGTAGCAGTTCTTCAATAGCGATGTTAGCATGCCATCCTTCAAACAATCTTAACCCTTGTAAGAATCTTAGCTTCTCCCAAAGTTCTGTCTGTGGGATAGAATTTTATACCTAAAGACAAAAGGGCTAGATACAATACTGTTAGGACCTTCCCTCAGGAGATCCTGCAATCTACAAGACGTTCATGAGGAATTCTGTTCCTTTGTTATTCTAATGGAATGGAACATGTGGTTCACACCTTTATAGACAGTTACATTATTTATTTCACAGAATGACCAACTGAACATTAACCAATCAGGTTTCAGCAGCGGCCATTCAACTGAGACTGCTTTACTATCAGTCAATATAGCCCTGCAGATTGTGAAAGCTGATTACAAATCATCAGTTCTTATTCTGCTGGATCTATTTGCCACTTTTGACACTGTGAATCATCAGATTCTCCTGTTTACCATCACAGGATCTGCACTCCACTGGTTTGAATCTTATCTCATAGGTAGGTCTCTATAGAACTTTTGGTATCCAAAGAACACCAACTGGCCACAGGGGTTTCCTCGGGGATCAGTTCTTGGATCCCTCCTCTTCACCATATACACTACATCACTGTGACCCATTATACAAGCACATGGTTTCTCCTACCATTGCTATGCTGATGACACACAGCTCTATCATTCATTTCAACCAGACAATCCAATAGCAGCTGCATGGATCTCAGGCTGCCTGGCAAACATCTCGGCATGGATGAAGGAACATCACCTGCAGCTCAACCTGGCAAAGACTGAGTTTCTCGTTTTCCCTGCCACTCCGACTCTACAGCATTATTTCATCATCCTGCTAGGTTCATCAAGAATTATTCTTTGGTGACCAGCTGACCTTCAAGGACCATATGGTAAAGACTGTTCGATCATGCAGGTTTGCATTGCACAACATCAGGAGGATCAGGCCCTTCCAAACAGATCATGCTGCACAACTTCTTGCCCAGGCCCTTGTCATTTGTAGGCTGGACTATTGCAATGCTCTTCTGGCTGAACTTCCATCATTGGCAATCAAACCTCGACAAATGATTCAGAATGCAGCGGCACGACTGGTCTTCCATGAGCCCAAAAGGGCCCACTTCACACCTCTCTTTAGCTCCCTGCGCTGGCTACCTGTTGCGGCTCGCATCAAGTTCAAGACATTGATGTTTGCGTGCAGAACAGCCACAGGCTCAGCACCCTCCCACTTCCTCCTCACTTTTACGAATCTACATCCCCTCCAGGAGTCTGAGATCTGTAAGTAAGCGATGCCACGTGGTAACATCACAGAGAGGCATTTTCATTCACCTTTCCTGGCTGGTGAAATGATCTTCCCACAACTGAAGTAATTAACAGAACACCCGACACGTTATCTGACAGCAACACTAATTTAATCCCATACCCAACCCATTTGACATAAAAACTGGACCCGAACCGCACCTGCATTATATCTCCTACATAAATTCATTTATTAAAACTTTTATTCAAATTGTGAATAGATTAAATACAGAAAGCAAGCAAAGAGTGCTCCCTTTAATATAATCACTACAGCTGTCAATCAGTGGCAGCGCGATTTAATACATTGCTCAGCGTGTACTGGTCCGAGTCTAAATAGTCTTGGTTATTGGACTCGCAACCCGCCCGTGCTTGTCACCATCCGGCCCGCACCACACATAAATATTATTCCACCCAATACATCAAATATTAGCAATTCACCTGCATGTACCTGCCCGCATGCAAGACTCTGGCTTCCCCCCTCTGGACAACATGATAGACAACTTTGGCCTCAGAGAGTGATTGTAAATTAAGTTTACATGAAGTATGTTTGAAATTTCATTCTGCATCTTCTGAGATTTCATTGTAATCCTTCTCATAAAGTCACTGAATTAACCATTAACTGTTCACCTGATTGCGTTGCCATCTGCATGTGATGTTAGAGCATTTTTGAGAGAGAACAAGAATGTTTTAGAAACATACTACCGCCTACCTGACTCTGCCTGAGAGGTAAGGAAAAATACACTTACCTGAAATTATTTTTTTTTATGTCTCTGAAATATATGATAGTATTCTTGAAAACAATCTTTTAATGTATTATTAAATAAATATTAGTTAATTATCAAATAGAAAAAATGAATAGCCATAATATGTACTATTAATGCTGTGATGTGATACTCAGATACTGTGATTTCCTTCACATAGCTGATTTCACCATTAGCTCTTCACCTGAACAGTTTATGTTGCTGTATATGGTATCATTGTACTCCTTGACCATCAAAACATAGTGGTAGACGTCACATTTTCTGTGTTATCATGTTTGGTTCAGGAGCAATGACACAAAATACATAATTTGGTTATGGTGGAAAGTAAAATGGTCCCCATGGCAACCACGATGTGTTTTGCGATGGCTCCATTTCTGAACATGTTTAGGGCTGCAAACTATACAAGTGTACCAAGTTTCATGCTTTTATGAAAAAGTGAACATTATTTTCCACATATCACCTTGGACTAATCATTGCAGTGATTTTGAGATTGTGGCAGGAACACATTTGCAAGGAACTGCATGCTTGACACTAATAACGTGTGTAATAGCGTTTTCAGATTGAAGTCCCTTTAAGGCAAGTCATGTCACTCAGCAGCCATCTTTGAAATGTCTCTCGGGCATGCAAGTGCAGCTCCTGTCTCTTTGAATGGGAACACCTTTGATGTGACGAATGTCTGAAGCCCTTATACCATCATGCTAATTCATTGGCCAAATAGCGCTTAGCACCGCCCCCAACGCGCACGTAGGTGAGCTGTATCAGCGTGCTGCTTGCAATTTCATCAGATTTCCACTGGTTTACGAAGGAAGCGCTATCAAAGGTATGGAACGGCCCGCATCGCAGCATCTCGTTCCCTATTCAGGGAACCAAGGTTACATACGTAACTGAGATGTTCCCTCTCATAGGCTCCCTTCGATGCTGCGATGACGCCATACCATAATGCCTGACGTACCTTTAGATAGCTGGAAGACCAAGGAAAGCGTCTGCTCAAGTAGATAAGAGCCGGGAGCCAGGAGCCAACCTCATGTCCAGATTGTAAAACTTGATGAAGGTGCAATGAGAGGAGCATCCTGCCGCAGCACAAACATCTTCCATCGAGGACCCTTTGAAGAAGGCCTGAGAAGAAGCCACTGCTCTTGTAGAATGAGCACGCACCCCTAAAGGCAAAGTCAAGCCACGCACCTCATAGGCCAAAGAGATAGCCTCCACTATCCAGTGTGACATCCGCTGTTTAGTGACAGCAGAACCTCTGCTCTTACCACCAAATCACACAATCAACTGGTCAGTTCAACGCCACTGAGCCGTGCGGTCGACATGGATCCTAAGTGCCCTAACTGGGCAGAGACTCAGGCTAACTGGCCCCGCATCAGCTGGGGAAAAAGCCTCTAAGTCCACTTGCTGAAAGCGAAAATGAGTCGAAGCGACCTTAGGAACATAATCAGGCCTAGGTCGCAAAAAGACTTTAACCAGTCCTGGGGCAAAGTCTATACATGAAGGACTGATGGAGAGAGCCTGCAGAGCCCCTACCCTTTTAAGGGAGGATAAAGCCACCAAAAGAACCATCTTGAGGGTCAAGAGCTTCTCTGACACAGACTCCAATGGTTCAAAAGGATGGCCTGTCAGGCCCTCCAAACAATCGATAAGTCCCAAGAAGGAACTCGTGCTGGGCGGAAAGCCCTAAGCCAACCTGAACCCTGCATAAAACGGGAGACCAGGGGGTGGCGACCAACCGAAACGCCTCCCACGAGTGCATGTCCCGCTGATATGGCCACCACGTACACCTTAACAGTGGCGGGGGTAACTCCCTCAGAAAAACAACTTTGAAGAAACTCCAGTACTGAACCGATGGGACAATGGACTGGATCCAGAATGCGCTGTCTACACCAAGAGGCAAAAAGTCTCCACTTGAAAGCATATAAGTGTCTTGCGGAGGGAGCCCTAGAATTTATAATAGTGTCGGTAATCTC
>NW_015506296.1:99113-105855 GCF_001515645.1 Sinocyclocheilus grahami
TCGTTCCCTATTCAGGGAACCAAGGTTACATACGTAACTGAGATGTTCCCTCTCATAGGCTCACTTCGATGCTGCGATGACGCCATACCATAATGCCTGACGTACCTTTAGATAGCTGGAAGACCAAGGAAAGCGTCTGCTCAAGTAGATAAGAGCCGGGAGCCAGGAGCCAACCTCATGTCCAGATTGTAAAACTTGATGAAGGTGCAATGAGAGGAGCATCCTGCCGCAGCACAAACATCTTCCATCGAGGACCCTTTGAAGAAGGCCTGAGAAGAAGCCACTGCTCTTGTAGAATGAGCACGCACCCCTAAAGGCGAAGTCAAGCCACGCGCCAAAGAGATAGCCTCCACTATCCAGTGTGACATCCGCTGTTTAGTGACAGCAGAACCTCTGCTCTTACCACCAAATCACACAATCAACTGGTCAGTTCAACGCCACTGAGCCGTGCGGTCGACATGGATCCTAAGTGCCCTAACTGGGCAGAGACTCAGGCTAACTGGCCCCGCATCAGCTGGGGAAAAAGCCTCTAAGTCCACTTGCTGAAAGCGAAAATGAGTCGAAGCGACCTTAGGAACATAATCAGGCCTAGGTCGCAAAAAGACTTTAACCAGTCCTGGGGCAAAGTCTATACACGAAGGACTGATGGAGAGAGCCTGCAGAGCCCCTACCCTTTTAAGGGAGGATAAAGCCACCAAAACAACCATCTTGAGGGTCAAGAGCTTCTCTGACACAGACTCCAATGGTTCAAAAGGATGGCCTGTCAGGCCCTCCAAACAATCGATAAGTCCCAAGAAGGAACTCGTGCTGGGCGGAAATACCTAGAGGCAACGAGGGAGACAGGGAAAACCAAAGCGGGCAGTGCGTAGTCATGCTCGAACCAAATAAGTCCACTTTCCCTTGGCCGAACCTCTGCCATATGAGATCCACCACCTGGGGGTGCAATCTTCACTCCCCATCCTCCAGACTCTGTCTCAAGAGCAGGTCCGCTCCTGAGTTCAGGCGACCTGGGATATGGACTGCTCTGATTGACAGGAGCTTTGTCTGAGCCCAAAGAAGAACCCGCCTCGCCAGCCTGATCAGCTCCACAAGATTTAGACGACGTAAGTCCAAAATCCGACGTAAACCACCATCTTTTTTTTGGGCACAACAAAATACCGGCTGTAGAAGCCTGACTCCATCTGAGGGGGGAGTATCTCCTCCATAGCCCCTTTCTCTAGGAGTGACACGATCTCCTGACTTAAAATCGAGGCCTCCCCAGGACATACCGTGGTAGGAAGAACCCCGCTGAAAGGAGGTGGCCCTTTCCGAAATTGGATGGTGTAACCGTGTCGAACAGTGTGTAGTACCCATTGTGAGACGTCGGGCAGGAGTCTCCACGCGGCCCAATAGTCTGCCAGGGGCTTTAGTCGTTCTACAGTTAGAATGTTCACCTGATTTTCCTGTATAGGGTCCCGGAGCACCTGAGTGGCGGGAAAATCTATTACAGGAAGATGTCCAATTGTCCTGTCGGGCCTGCCCACTACCCCAAAAGTGGGAGCTTTGAAGGCAGTCATAAACGGGCCATGCTCGCATGACCCTTGGACTTTCTCTCAAACTCTGAAGGCTGGAAAGCGCAGAGTATCTGAGGGGGTGCTCGTCATAAGGACTCAACCTAAAACTGCCCGAGGCGCAGTATGCGGCGGGACCGTCAATATCGGAGTCAGGAGGCCACAACAAGAGAGGCGAATACGCTTGTGCGGTTCGTCCACACTCTCTAAAGGAGGGCCTGGCCTCCGAAGATGTGCAGAGGAATTAGGAATTGCTATTAGGAGCCTGAGAACGAGAGGCCTTGGCCGTCGAAACTCAGGTTTATCCGCTTGCGTTGCCGTGGGTGAGCAGGTGGGCGAGATCTAGGATCCCAGTCCTTACGAGGGGGTAACTTAGGCTACGCTCATGCCGCTGGACGTCGCAAGGGGCCCTGCAAAGAAGACGAGCCGCAGGGGGCTGACGCTCTACTTCCCTAGCCCTGAGCTGACGAAACGCGGCGGACTGCTGTTTCGCTGCTCGAAACTTCTCCACGACAGTCGTGACCAAATCCCCGAACAGTCCGTCACTAGAAATGGGGGCGTCCAAAAGAAAAGTCCTGTTCTTTTCCTTAATGTTAGTGAGAGTGAGCCAAAGGTGGCGCTCAACTGACACTAAACCTGCCATGGATCTGCCCACTGCCCGAGTTGTGTGCTTGGTAGCCCTAAGCGCCAAGTCAGTAGCTCGCCTGAGCTCTTTAACAGCCTCTGGGGTCAGGCCCTCTAACTCGTCCAGCTCCTTAAGCACATCTGCTTGATAAGCCTGGAGTACACCCATAGAATTTAGACCTCGAAATCTCGTGGTGGAGGTCTTGGAAGAAAGGGCGAGACCTATGGGGCTGAGACGGAGTGTGGCTGGACAAGAATCGGTCGTCCAGTTTCGACTGGGCCTGATTTTGCGCCGGCTCGCTATCTCAGAGTGTCGACAATCAGAAAGGCCGCTAAGCGGCGCTTGAGCGTGTTGTAGGCCCAAACATTGCACGCACCTGTCATGAGTGTCTCCTCCTGCGATAAACCTGTCACACGGCTCGATGCATCTCCTGTAGCTTATCGTGTCCGCTGAAGAGGAGTAAACTGCTCCTTTGAAGGAATTAGCTAAGAACACGACAAAAAGAATGCTTTCCTACAGGCGACAGGTGATTAGCTTCCTGAAGGAAATGAAATCTGATGAAATAACGCGCAGCACGCTGATATAGTTCACCTAGGTGCGTGTTGGGGGCAGTGCTAAGCGCTATTTGGCCAATGAATTGGCGTGATGGTATAAGGGCTTCAGACATTCGTCACACCGAAGTTGTTCCCAAAGCGATGACGTCATCGCAGCATCGAAGTGAGCCTATGAGAGGGAACATCAAATTTTCCAAAACTGTTCACTAAAGCTTACGATTAAATTTCATATTTAAAGGGGTCATATGATGCTTTTTTAAAGATCATTATTTGGTGTATTTGGTGTAACAGAATATGTTGACATGCTTTAATGTTCAAAAAACATATTATTTTTCAAATACTGTACATTATTGTAGGTCCTCTATGCCCCGCCTCTCTCAAACGCTTAGTTTTCTACAAAGTCCCTCCTTCCGACAAGCGCAGTCTGCTCTGATTGGCCAGCTGACCCAGTACATTGTGATTGGCCGAACACCGCAAGCACTCGTCGGAAATGTAACACCCCTTACCATAATCGCGAGCTTCATCTTTCAAAATAAATGTAAAGACAGAGCCCGAAAAGGGAACAGAGTCGCGTGACAGGCACAGTGATGAAGCTGGTATGTGTTTGCAGCACAAGCCACGGTTAATACAGCTGACTCTACTTTGATGTGACTCTCTCTCTCTCTCTCTCTCTCTCTCTCTCACACACACACACACGCGCACACACACACACACGATGCGCAAAACTCCGCATTTGAACAGTCAATAGCAAATACTTAAAATAATAACAAAACAGTAGCTTTCTATAGCAACCGGGACATCTAACGGCAGCTGCAGTGACGCGCTGACTTTACCGATTAGCGATTGGCTCTTTTGCTCAGAGGGTGGGGCTTCGTTCGACCTTTTCACAAGACTGTGATGACGCATTTAACGGTCATCAGAATGGTAAATCCTCCTTTTTTTTATGTATCTACATTTATAACACTATTCTTTGTATCAAATTACAAAAAAACAGTTAACGCTAATGTGAGGGTGTTTCTAATGCAGCGTCTATGTGAGGGACGGTAAATTTGACACCGTTCTCTCTTCTGACAGCTGTCTCTCAATTTTTTTCCTTTTATTGAAAGTCATGAAAACACTATCGTGGAGTTTTTCTTTTGCTATTTGAGCAACTGGGAATGCAAAAAATATATTTGTGGTGCTCTCCCATTCACTGCTCTTCAAGTTAACCCAACTATGACGACTTCCGCTGCTGAGAAACCCGGAAATGTGAAAAAGGCCCATTGAGCATTGCATTTTTCTCCATTCAAAACTATATGAGTGACACATCTTGGGTATTCTATAGTCTTTGCTAGTATCCAACAAACAAAGCTTTTATTATGAAAAACGTAAGGTCTTTTTATATTTATTCATATTTGTGCTGAATGGCGGAAAGAACGGTTTTAAAGAATGAATACAATTCAACAATATTAATTTTACAGATAATGGTTTGTTTTGTTTTTTTAGTAGCAAATATCTACTGAATTAAATTGAAAGTTGTGGTCTGATATTAACTTGAGATACTCCTAAAAAGGCTACTACTGCAGATATTCCAAAACAAACTATGGCATTTTTTATTAATATTAGAGTTAAATGTGAAAAAAACATTGTATATTAATGATCATTTATAGTGTATCTCCTTTTTTTGCTAATCAGGATTATTAGCAAACTTGAAATGTAAACATAACAAATTATTTGTCAAATAAATGAAACATGATGAAACATTCATTTTAGTTGAAATTGTTATAGATTGACATGGTGAAAAATGACTGAATGAATAATAGGCTACTTAAAGTAGTTTAAGATGAATTTTAAAATTGTGCCCCCTAAAAGCACAAGTGGCCCCTGTCTGGCCCCCCCAGTTACTGTGGTCTAGAACCGCCCCTGGCTATATGGCCACCGAGGTCCAGACCTCGGTAAATTTCATGTTCAAAAATAAAATGTGTTCTTTGAATGACTAATTTGCTGTTAAACTCCTCATATGAATGCCTGCATGACATGTATAATTCAGTTTAGACAGTTTGCAAGAATGTTTAGCGTCCCTGTTATGAAAATGATCGCTGCAAGTGCGAGACGCTGGCGGACTGAACGAGGCTTGAGAGAGTTGTGAGTGAGGGCGCGGGCGCAGCCTCCGTTTTGCCAGATCCGGCTATTATAAGCGTTTTTGGACTTGTCTTTTCCACTTAATTTAACACTTTAGAAAGTTAATAAAGTAGGAAGTTGCAGTTTAGAGTCATCGATATCTTTATCTTATCTTATTTGCAAAATATTGGAAATAATTTCTGTTTATTTTTATTTACTTGTAGTTTTTTGTTTGTTTTAGTATCAATATCTGGCAACACTGTATCGCCGGCGCTTAAACTGAAAGCAATCAAAAAAAGCCCACAGACAGGTTTTTGCTGACAGCAGGATACGACATTCGGTAAAGGGAAATGCAAACATTATCATGATATTATCTGTCATAAACTTTATCAACGCTGTGAAAAACAGCATTTAACACTAGTACACACAGATCTGTAGAACAAGTAGGTTACAGAATTAAATGAAATATGCAAAAACTAGCCATGAAGAAGTCTGTGCTGTCATTCAGTATAGTTAAATTTTCACTAATCATGCTATAAACTTGCATAAGAGCACTAGACAAAGTTATTGTAGTTATGTATTGTTGCAATAAACAACTGATAAAATTATCCACTCTTAAATATAGTAAAGTATTAACAAATTTTGATGCAATAAATATGATTTAAAAATAGCCTAATCATCCCTCCAAAACAGAGAAATTGGTATTACATAAATATGTCGCAGATAAACAGCTATCATTTCATTGGCTGCTGAATAAGATGTTTCCAGAAACCACCATGGTCTCATTGGTTGAAAATCACAAATTTCCTAAATGACAGAAGCGCCAAAAGGAGACTGAACGACATGAACGTTATCTGAGCTTTTGAGAAAGAAGCAGGCCTAAAAGGGTCTGGCTGCAGCTTGGCGCTTGCACTCTCAGACACTTGCACTTGTCTGCTTGCCTGTACGGAGTTGCAGGGGTGGTTCTAGACCACAGTAACTGGTGGGGCCAGACAGAGGCCACTTGTGCTTTTAGGGGGCACAATTTTAAGTAGCCTATTATTCATTCAGTCATTTTTCACCATGTCATGTATCGCTGCAATATAGATGTAATCTATAACAATTTCAACTAAAATGAATGTTTCATCATGTTTCATTTATTTGACAAATAATTTTGTATTGTAGTGTCAGAGGCATCATTTATGAGGTGGCACAAATAAATGGGGGTGCTCTCATGCTTGTCATATGACACACAGCAGCCACAAACAGATATAGGCTCATGCCTCTACTGAAAAAAGAAAATAAAAATAAAAAAATAAAACATCACAGAAAATTTGAATGATTTCCACAACAAATAACATTACAAACATTACAAACCATCACTTTTTAACCATTAAAACCATTAAAAATGGTTTTCTGTAGTGTGTTTTGGGACATATTCCATTAGGATTTATTGGTTTTAACAAGCCACCAATAGAAGGCAACCAATTACCAGTAGAGACCAACAGAGTCCATTACAGTTTCCCTTAAAACCAATACAAGTCCCATTATAACCAGTAAAACCATTACAAATTTTCTAATGGTGTCTAATGTTTTATTCAGCAGGGTTTTTATTTTTTTAATATTCCCAAAATATATCATGAAATATCTCGATTCTCAAATATGTGCAAGTATACATTTATACATTTTGCACCTATATAGATTATGCTAGTTCTCTAGTAAAGTAACCTAATAGTATTAATCTATTAACTTTGCATTTCAAAGTTAAATTCATCTTTTTACTTAAATACCAGATATGGTGTCATACCATTAAATATATCTAATACGACTGACTTTGTATTTAATGTGAAGTTAATAAAAACATAGTAAGTTACTAATTAGCCTATAACACTTTCATTGTACAAAAAGAGAGCAAAGAACGTTTACACTATCAA
>NW_015506296.1:106417-112339 GCF_001515645.1 Sinocyclocheilus grahami
AATTTGATATTTTAATAGCATCTTAATACATTAAGCCATATTAAGTGTTTATGTTTTTCTACAGGAGGAAAACGCTTATCGACAAACTTTGTGCATTGCGTTCATATTGTGCAGTTCTGTGGCGAAGGATTTGCAGGTCATGTCTTTTTCTTGCAGGACCCTGTATGTTGCAGTACTTAATTAGTTTTAATCGTTCAAGCACCACAGCGTCTTGTCTCCATTGGCAACACGCACGATTTGTGTCGATTGCAAGTGACGTCGCAGGTATCGGAGAGTGCAAGTGGCGATTGCAAGTGACTTCGTAATTTAGTTTCTTTTTTCTTGTCTTCACCACCTGGCTACTGTTGTAAAATGTTGAGAGATTCAAACAAAAAGTAATCAATAAATAGAACAAAATAAAAAATAAAAAAGACTGCAAGTGACGTCGCTAGCGGAAGTGCAAGTGTCTGAGAGTGCAAGCGCCAAGCTGCAGCCAGACCCTTCTCGAGGCAGGCCTAAAAGCCTGCTCTACTTTTATTGCGGCTCTATACAAGCGAGCACTTAGTTTTCACACAGAACGCGATTTTAAGAGCAATAGGGCAGTAAAAGAGAAGCCTTCAAGAGAAGGCTAACGAAGAAGAAAAACCTTTACTACCCCAACATTTGAATGCAGTATATGCAAGATTGGTGTTTGTCGAGTGCGTTGCGTGTCATGTCCATGTGGCAGCACTACTTTTATTTCATGCTTCTCCTCACATCCGTGGCTTTTTATCCACATGCTACTTTGTCTTGTGTTCAGCTGACCGTGTATGTGACCCTGGACCACAAAACCAGTCATAAGATTACATTTTTTTAAATTGAGATTTATGCATCATCTGAAAGCTGAATATTATTTCATGCTTCTCCTCACATCCGTGGCTTTTTATCCACATGCTACTTTGTCTTGTGTTCAGCTGACCGTGTATGTGACCCTGGACCACAAAACCAGTCATAAGATTACATTTTTTTAAATTGAGATTTATGCATCATCTGAAAGCTGAATAAATAAGTTTTCCATTGATGTATGGTTTGTTAGGACAGGATAATATTTGGCCGAGATACAACTAATAGAAAATCTGGAATCTGAGGGAGCAAAAAAATCTAATTATTGAGAAAATTGCCTTTAAAGTTGTCCAAATTAAGTCCTTAGCAATGCATATTACTAATCAAAAATTAAATTTTCATATATTTATGGTAGGAAATTTACAAAATATATTCATGGAACACGATTTTTACTTAATATCTTAATGATTTTTGGAATAAAAGAAAAATCTATAATTTTGACCCATACAATGTATTGTTGGCTATTACTACAAATATACCTGTGCTACTTATGATTGGTTTTGTGGTCCAGGGTCACATATGATCAGATACATTCACTCATATTGTAGTGATGTTTAGCCATGACTATAACTAAAATATTTACCAATTTTGTACACCTGTTTTTTATTTACAAAAACTTCTGCATTACAGGTGTGTGCTGGGACAGGGATGCAGTGGCCTGACATAAGTATTCTCGAAGAGGCAGTTTGTCTGGATCTAATACATTCATCTGCTGGTCAAGTAAAGTGTGTTTTTATGATGAAATGCTGGACTGTCGCTCTGTGTGATTATCAGGACATAAGATGACTGATTTTGGACTTCCCAGTCTTAAAAGGAAGGTGCATTATATGTCTCTGATTAAGAGATTGAGGTGTTTTGTTGTTGGATATAATAATGAACATAGCAGTCGTCATTTACTCCAGACATCTGAGCCGCTGAAGACGCAGAGTATTAACGTTACTTTTGTTTTGAAGTGAATGTGCCAATCCCCTGCCTAAATTATGTTCGCGCAAATCATTTGTGATCCAGCTTCATCTACAGTAGAAGTGAGGTATAAGGGTTTTTTATGAATCTTTGCAAATCACCTTTCCTAATAATGTGCTAGTTAGCAAGTTCCGCAGCTAAAGTAAACTGTCTCAGAGAATGGCTCGTCACGCCACTGAAGAGAGGGGCGGGGTCAGCAGAGCTCATTAGCATTTAAAGCAAAATGCACTAGAACCGTGTGCTGAAAACAGAGCTGATTTTGACAGGGTAAAAAGGGTGTTGTTTTACACTACCATTGAGAAATTTTAATCAAAGTATGTTATAGACTTTTCATTAAGACCCTAAAGAATCATATCAACTTGTGGAAAATGGGCATCCGATGACCCCTTTAAGAAAAACAACAAATCAAAATGATTTGCAATGTCACAGTTCATCAGTACCGCCTCTAAAAGCTCTGCTCCCATCTGCCATCTGTTTAAGGTTAAAAAAACACATTATTTTCCACATACTGTACATTATTGTTTCTCCACTATGCCTCGCATTTCTGAAATGCGTCGATTTTTACAAAGCTCATCGGTCTGAAAAAGCGAGGTGTGCTCTGATTGGCCAGCTATCCAGTGCGTTGTGATTGGCCGAATACCTCAAGCATGTGACGGAAATGTTACGCCCCTTACCATACTGTGATACCCTGTCCGGCCGGAGCGATGAGACAAAAACATTAAAACTCATTATAAACGAGGCATTCGTTGCATCCAGTGGGGACATAATTATGGATTATAATGACTTATACTGTCTTTTTACGGGTTGCGTTGCATTAATATTTGGCCGAGATACAACTATTAGAAAATCTGGAATCTGAGGGAGCAAAAAAATCTAATTATTGAGAAAATTGCCTTTAAAGTTGTCCAAATTAAGTCCTTAGCAATGCATATTACTAATCAAAAATTAAATTTTCATATATTTATGGTAGGAAATTTACAAAATATATTCATGGAACACGATTTTTACTTAATATCTTAATGATTTTTGGAATAAAAGAAAAATCTATAATTTTGACCCATACAATGTATTGTTGGCTATTACTACAAATATACCTGTGCTACTTATGATTGGTTTTGTGGTCCAGGGTCACATATGATCAGATACATTCACTCATATTGTAGTGATGTTTAGCCATGACTATAACTAAAATATTTACCAATTTTGTACACCTGTTTTTTATTTACAAAAACTTCTGCATTACAGGTGTGTGCTGGGACAGGGATGCAGTGGCCTGACATAAGTATTCTCGAAGAGGCAGTTTGTCTGGATCTAATACATTCATCTGCTGGTCAAGTAAAGTGTGTTTTTATGATGAAATGCTGGACTGTCGCTCTGTGTGATTATCAGGACATAAGATGACTGATTTTGGACTTCCCAGTCTTAAAAGGAAGGTGCATTATATGTCTCTGATTAAGAGATTGAGGTGTTTTGTTGTTGGATATAATAATGAACATAGCAGTCGTCATTTACTCCAGACATCTGAGCCGCTGAAGACGCAGAGTATTAACGTTACTTTTGTTTTGAAGTGAATGTGCCAATCCCCTGCCTAAATTATGTTCGCGCAAATCATTTGTGATCCAGCTTCATCTACAGTAGAAGTGAGGTATAAGGGTTTTTTATGAATCTTTGCAAATCACCTTTCCTAATAATGTGCTAGTTAGCAAGTTCCGCAGCTAAAGTAAACTGTCTCAGAGAATGGCTCGTCACGCCACTGAAGAGAGGGGCGGGGTCAGCAGAGCTCATTAGCATTTAAAGCAAAATGCACTAGAACCGTGTGCTGAAAACAGAGCTGATTTTGACAGGGTAAAAAGGGTGTTGTTTTACACTACCATTGAGAAATTTTAATCAAAGTATGTTATAGACTTTTCATTAAGACCCTAAAGAATCATATCAACTTGTGGAAAATGGGCATCCGATGACCCCTTTAAGAAAAACAACAAATCAAAATGATTTGCAATGTCACAGTTCATCAGTACCGCCTCTAAAAGCTCTGCTCCCATCTGCCATCTGTTTAAGGTTAAAAAAACACATTATTTTCCACATACTGTACATTATTGTTTCTCCACTATGCCTCGCATTTCTGAAATGCGTCGATTTTTACAAAGCTCATCGGTCTGAAAAAGCGAGGTGTGCTCTGATTGGCCAGCTATCCAGTGCGTTGTGATTGGCCGAATACCTCAAGCATGTGACGGAAATGTTACGCCCCTTACCATACTGTGATACCCTGTCCGGCCGGAGCGATGAGACAAAAACATTAAAACTCATTATAAACGAGGCATTCGTTGCATCCAGTGGGGACATAATTATGGATTATAATGACTTATACTGTCTTTTTACGGGTTGCGTTGCATCGCGCCGCGTAAACATAAAATCATGTCTGCATTTGTGATCTGAGAAATGACAAACAACAAGCCCTACTCTACACTGCCCAAAAAACTTGCTTTAAATATATAAAATATAAAAACTCTTTAAATATAAAAAACGGATATGTGGGAGCGTGTTAGAACGAGCCGTTTTAGGTAGGCGTGGTTGACTCTTAACTTTTATAAAGAATATCTCTTCTTTAGTCTTTAGTCTTTGCAACTTTACAGATCTTCTTTATGCACCAAGAGCTTGTAACACTCCAAAGAGAAAGGAAAACTTGAAATCGCATCATATGACCCCTTTAAGAGATTTTTGGAGAATTCTAGATGCTAGTTAGATCTAGATGCTAATGCTAGTTTCCCCAGGTCTGCCCAAAGTGTTGTTTGTTTCTCAAAACCTGAAGTCTAATGTTTTGCAAAGTGTATAGTCCATATATAGTCAGTTTTTAACTGAATTAAGAGGGGTTGTTTCCCATTCACTATTGAATGGTTTCACCCATATCATGACAGAGTATGAGCATACGTTATTCTTAATTATTATAAATAAAAGTCAAAAATGTATTAGCTTTTAACCTTTAATAGTGTGCTTTATGTGGTAACATAAAAATTAAATCAATAATGTTAACCCGACATGACAAATTCATTTTTATGGCTTAGATTAGTGTTGTCAAAAGTACAGAATGTGCTAGTTAGCAAGTTCCGCAGCTAAAGTAAACTGTCTCAGAGAATGGCTCGTCACGCCACTGAAGAGAGGGGCGGGGTCAGCAGAGCTCATTAGCATTTAAAGCAAAATGCACTAGAACCGTGTGCTGAAAACAGAGCTGATTTTGACAGGGTAAAAAGGGGGTTGTTTTACACTACCATTGAGAAATTTTAATCAAAGTATGTTATAGACTTTTCATTAAGACCCTAAAGAATCATATCAACTTGTGGAAAATGGGCATCCGATGACCCCTTTAAGAAAAACAACAAATCAAAATGATTTGCAATGTCACAGTTCATCAGTACCGCCTCTAAAAGCTCTGCTCCCATCTGCCATCTGTTTAAGGTTAAAAAAACACATTATTTTCCACATACTGTACATTATTGTTTCTCCACTATGCCTCGCATTTCTGAAATGCGTCGATTTTTACAAAGCTCATCGGTCTGAAAAAGCGAGGTGTGCTCTGATTGGCCAGCTATCCAGTGCGTTGTGATTGGCCGAATACCTCAAGCATGTGACGGAAATGTTACGCCCCTTACCATACTGTGATACCCTGTCCGGCCGGAGCGATGAGACAAAAACATTAAAACTCATTATAAACGAGGCATTCGTTGCATCCAGTGGGGACATAATTATGGATTATAATGACTTATACTGTCTTTTTACGGGTTGCGTTGCATCGCGCCGCGTAAACATAAAATCATGTCTGCATTTGTGATCTGAGAAATGACAAACAACAAGCCCTACTCTACACTGCCCAAAAAACTTGCTTTAAATATATAAAATATAAAAACTCTTTAAATATAAAAAACGGATATGTGGGAGCGTGTTAGAACGAGCCGTTTTAGGTAGGCGTGGTTGACTCTTAACTTTTATAAAGAATATCTCTTCTTTAGTCTTTAGTCTTTGCAACTTTACAGATCTTCTTTATGCACCAAGAGCTTGTAACACTCCAAAGAGAAAGGAAAACTTGAAATCGCATCATATGAC
>NW_015506296.1:112577-132676 GCF_001515645.1 Sinocyclocheilus grahami
ACATTATTTTCCACATACTGTACATTATTGTTTCTCCTCTATGCTCCGCCTTTCTGAAACGCGTCGATTTTTACAAAGCTCATCGGTCTGAAAAAGCGAGGTGTGCTCTGATTGGCCAGCTATCCAGTGCGTTGTGATTGGCCGAATACCTCAAGCATGTGACGGAAATGTTACGCCCCTTACCATACTGTGATACCCTGTCCGGCCGGAGCGATGAGACAAAAACATTAAAACTCATTATAAACGAGGCATTCGTTGCATCCAGTGGGGACATAATTATGGATTATAATGACTTATACTGTCTTTTTACGGGTTGCGTTGCATCGCGCCGCGTAAACATAAAATCATGTCTGCATTTGTGATCTGAGAAATGACAAACAACAAGCCCTACTCTACACTGCCCAAAAAACTTGCTTTAAATATATAAAATATAAAAACTCTTTAAATATAAAAAACGGATATGTGGGAGCGTGTTAGAACGAGCCGTTTTAGGTAGGCGTGGTTGACTCTTAACTTTTATAAAGAATATCTCTTCTTTAGTCTTTAGTCTTTGCAACTTTACAGATCTTCTTTATGCACCAAGAGCTTGTAACACTCCAAAGAGAAAGGAAAACTTGAAATCGCATCATATGACCCCTTTAAGAGATTTTTGGAGAATTCTAGATGCTAGTTAGATCTTGATGCTAATGCTAGTTTCCCCAGGTCTGCCCAAAGTGTTGTTTGTTTCTCAAAACCTGAAGTCTCATGTTTTGCAACGTGTATAGTCCATATATAGTCAGTTTTTAACTGAATTAAGAAGGGTTGTTTCCCATTCACTATTGAATGGTTTCACCCATATCATGACAGAGTATGAGCATACGTTATTCTTAATTATTATAAATAAAAGTCAAAAATGTATTAGCTTTTAACCTTAATAGTGTGCTTTATGTGGTAACATAAAAATTAAATCAATAATGTTAACCTGACAAATTACATGAACAAAATTCATTTTTATGGCTTAGATTAGTGTTGTCAAAAGTACAGACCGAGATACCAGTTGGTACTGAAATTGTAACATCCATTTCCAGCGTTTATTATCGGATCCCTAATATATCTGCACATAGACGGATCCACTGACACGGCTTTCAAACGCTCCTGTGTGCTTCTGTGTGGTGCTCTTGGTGAAGAGCGTGAAGCGATGATCATTGTAGCCAGCGTAGATGAAACTCCTCACCTTTTGGTGAAAACTCATCTTTTTGAGATCAAAATAGGTCACCTACGAGATTTGTGTAGATCTGATGAGAATTTGTTTGTTTTTTGGAGGGGGGGGGTGGGGATTGTTGTTCAGAATTACAAAACCACAAGTTTATTTACGTGTTTTTGCAGAGTATTGTAGCCAATCGCAGGCATCTCTGTTGAAAACAATGGCCAATCAGAGGTGTTTTCTGTAGGTTAGTCAGAATCCGCTCTGAACAGTGTTGCCAGACGTACGATAATCATCGTATTTGTATGATATTTTTTACCTCTGTACGATGTACGATCATTAATGAAAAAATTCCATAATGTACAATAATTTCAGAATTTTGTGACACTTACACAGTGTCCTAACTACACGCGACACCACAATAGGGTTGTGCTGATAGACGATAGTATCATGTATCGACGATAGCAATGTCTTTGTCGATAGTCATGATGATATTAGGCTCATTCTCCTATTAATGTATTAAATTATTAGTATTATTATTATTAGGCAGCACCTCAGCACTGCACTTCACACGCACAAATGAGGATTAGGCTTCTCGTCCTCGTTGGAAATGTTTTAAAAACAGACTATAAAACTAAGCCCACATCAAAAACCTATATTTACAAATTATGTCAAGATTGCTGAAAGAGACATCTTTTCTTGAACAGCTGTATGAATGAATGTATTCGTTTTCTATCCCTGAACGTAAAAACGAAAAATAAAGCAGAATTCTTGATTTTTCGTTTTGTTTCAACAAATGAAAAACAAATGTGCCGTTTTTTTTTTTTTTCAGATTTCAATATTAAATAAAAAAACACGATTGAACGGAAGATACCCAGATTATTTACCCTCACAGTGCAGAGCACAGCGTCAGTGTTTGAAGCAGGGGAGGTTCAAGTTTTCCCGGGTCTGCGCGTGCAACAAGTGGGCGGGCAATATGCTAATGTTCCATGTTGACGTCAATGTGAAACGGCTTGGGATTCGTTTAAAAAAAGACTTGTTTCAATGATTCAGAGTCAACTCTTTCTTTTGAGAGACAATAAATTTATACACGGTTCACTTTCGGATTTAAAACTTGGCAGGATGTTTTCATTCACTTAGAGCTGTGTTACACACTGCATGAAAAGTCATTTTCAAAAATCCATAATAGGGGCACTTTAAAATCAGGCAGTACTTGGGTCGAGTAAAACTGAAAACCAAACCCAAACAAATCCCTTGGGCCAGGTAACGTTTGTAGCATTCTGCTGGAGACCTGTTATATAACCAGCTGATAAAGATATTTTGTGTAAAGTTAGAATACGCTGTCCAGCAATAAAAGAGGAGTAACTTGTTGCAATCTCCCCAACAGGGGCATAGTGTCTAGATATGCAGGGTATACACGTGCATATGGGCCCAGGCTGTTTGGGGGTCACCGATTAGCCAAAAAAGCCTAACGGCTAATGCTAACGGAAAGGAGACCAGAGGTCTTTTTTTTTTAATGGATGTCAATGGAGAAGTCTCACTACGCTGAATAAACCGCTTTTTAGAGGAAACGGCTTATCATTTAATGAATCAACAGCCTATCTGCTAATCTTCAACATGTTTTAGACAAAACAATACTTTTGGATTGAACTATTTTTAGAGTTACACTTGAAAAAAATTCCGTTTTATAAGAGAAGTCCCTGACTGTTTGCGACAGATGGGATACAGTTTATGGCATTTCCCATTCACTCCTATGTAATACAGACCCTCTCATCTCCCTATAGTAAGACCATCTTTGACTGTATCACATCTAGCTTCAGCGACACCTGCACTGTTTTAATTCTCTTTCTTTCAGTTTAATTCTCTTTTATCAAAAGTAGCCATTATTTCCATTGAGAATACACAAAGCCTTAAAGGAACAATCCAGGATTGTTCACATCCAGAACAAAAATGTACAGATAATGTACTCACCCCCTTGTCATCTAAGATGTTCATGTCTTTCTTTCTTCAGTCGTAAAGAAATAGTTTTTTGAGGAAAACAATTTATGATTTCTCTCCATATATAATGGACTTCTATGGTGCCCCTGAGTTTGAACTTCCAAAATGCAGTTTAAATGCAGCTTCAAAGAGCTCTAAACGACCCCAGCCAAGGAAGGAGGGTGGAAGAGAAGAGCTTTTGAGGTTAAAAAGTATATAAATTGTAAATTTGTTTTTAGAAAATAACCGATCGTTTCACTAGATAAGACCCTTCTTCCTCGGCTGGGATCGTTTAGAGCCCTTTGAAGCTGCATTTAAACTGCATTTTGGAAGTTCAAACTCAGGGGCACCATAGAAGTCCATTATATGGAGAGAAATCCTAAAATGTTTTCCTCAGAAAACATAATTTCTTTACGACTGAAGAAAGAAAGACATGAACATCTTGGATGACAAGGGGGGTGAGTACATTATCTGTAAATTTTTGTTCTGGACGTGAACTACTCCTTTAAATTAAACGCAAAGGCCATAGGTAGGTAGGGATTGATAAAGGACATTTAACACGATATGTGTGTGCATGAGCACACCTACAGGCCACAAAAAGAAATGCATCTGTGCTTATATTAAGGCGTTTTCCTGTATTAGGTAAACGCTATGTTGCGTGACTAAGCTCAATATACTTATAAACTCTGGAACAGAAATAAACTACTCCGCTGCTTTTCCAGCCAGACATTAAGTCAAAACTCTGTAGCGAGACAAATCTTCAAGAAACAGAGAAGATTGTTCTGCATCCTTGGCGAAAGATGAAACAAATCGTCGGACGAATTGTTGCAAATTGTTTCACGTGCTCCGATTGGCTGCCTGATGAATTGTTTCACCGCGTCACGGTAAAACGCTCTGCCCATTAGCCGATTGTTTCAGACACGTCGCTCTCATCTAGGATCCTAGATCTTGGCTTTTATGATTTTAGAACATTTTATAGAATCGCAGGTAGGTAAAACTACCAGTTAATCCAACCTTTATTTGTAAATTACCAGTAATATTGTTAACATGCTATTTCAAAAGGCAAAATGTACAACTCAACACTTAATGGAATATATTTAATTGTGTTTGGGCTTTTGTAATGTATTGTTGATGATCATATCATCAGATGCATTGCTTTGCTTAACTGTTGCAGAATTGAGAGCAAACCCAACCTGCACTTGAGGCTGGAGAGCTGGTGGAGACATTGTGGAGAAACTCCATCTTAAGTGGCTAAAGGGAGCCCTTTTGTACCAAAGAACATCTGTCATGTTCTGCATCTCAACCTGTTGTTCAGCACTCTTCACCTCCAGCTTCTGCTCCTTCCACCCCAAGCTCACACTGTTAGCCAGCCACAGCACATGATGGTGGGTTTTTATATCTGAGTTTTTAGATGTATCCTTGACTTAGTTCTTTGCATGGTTAAACGTAGTTATTATTAACATTTACAATTTTGTAAAAATTTGCACTAACAGACAAGATGAATCTCAATGGAGCTACAGTTGGGACCATAGCCTGGATCACCCATGTGGACAACACGCAAATGGACAGTTTCTCAAACTACGATGTTCACAGGTACAGTAACTTGCTTTGCAAATCAAATTTATTAAACAACAGCTATTCTTGCTTAAATGAGGGGCATACATAAATTCTTGATATGTAGTAAAGCTTGACCGTAAGAAATGGAGAGGAAGTCACAGAGTGGAAATGAAATCTGTCCCAAAGACATAACCTTAAATAAAATTAAATAACAGGATTGCATGTGGAAATGAAATGGTTTAATTTAATTCTCTCTGTTGCTTATGCTCATTAGTCTCGTAAAGCTGTTGTTCACCAGGTTGATGCTCAGGGATTTTAACAAGATCCACTCTGAAAAGTCTCTAAATTCTATTAACATTTACATTTATTTCACTATTAATTGTCAGTTCTCTGTGCGCTGTTAATGGCAAATCTTTCTGCCTGCATTTTCATGTGGGATGAGGGAGATGTGGCCCTTCTGCAGGAAACAAATATAGGAGGGAGCTGTAGCAATGCAAGGGCAAGCAAAGAATGAAGTCAAGAGGGCACAAACAGAATGTTTCTCTA
Source organism: Sinocyclocheilus grahami (assembly GCF_001515645.1). Taxonomy (NCBI): domain Eukaryota; kingdom Metazoa; phylum Chordata; class Actinopteri; order Cypriniformes; family Cyprinidae; genus Sinocyclocheilus; species Sinocyclocheilus grahami. The sequence goes on from NW_015506296.1 coordinate 117,841, forward strand.
GTTTTACGCCTTTGTCTTATCTGAACATACCAATAAGCGAATATTCTCAAGGACTTGAGTTTTCAAGTGAGCTTAATTGTCATTCTGCTTAATCTGCTATGTGTAAAGATATACAAAGAAACAAAACGTGTCTCACATGAGCACTGTGCTGCATGTGTAAACATGTATGTTTATATATTTCTTTGTTTTTTCATATGTAAGTTCATATAGATTATATAACACATAGCCCGTATAAATATATAACTTATAAATATGGTCTATATAAACTCACAGTTGGGGTATGTTTTCTCACTTTTATTTCACCTCTATATCTAAGGCTGATATGGATAAGAACTACTCCCTGAATGCTTATAAATCACAATGTGTGTCTGCCTTAGTCAGGGCCTGTGCAAATAGCCGCACTTGCGGTCTTCAGCCAAACCTTTCTCTTGAAATCCATGTTCTCCCTGCTTTGTATTCGTATGTATATTTGTATGTGAGTGATCACATATACCTTTACCAAGATCATATTAGTGTTGTGTGACCATAACCTTCTTGAAACTGAAAATTCTTGTCTTGACTGTTAATTGTTGAGTTGTCTTATTCACAGTATTTCCAACACTTCTTCAACACTGATCCGCTTGACTCGCTCAGAGCAGAGAGCCACTGCTCTGGGCTCCTGAGGTACAGTTTTCACACCAGAAGTGTGCCTTCCTGTCTAAATGTAAATATTCAAGAATGAGTATTGATGTAATCGTTTTTGTGTGTCTAGGTTGTTCTCACAGAGGTGCAAGTGTTCCTAAGGAACAACACGAGTGGAGTGGTTGCTCTCTTTTCTGTCACCAGGATGGAAAGGCAGTGCTGACTGATAACCTGCAGATGTGCAGGTACTGCAGTATCATCAGAGTTGAGAACCCCTGCTCTACTGGATGTGATCCTACAAGCTGTGATATGCAACTTGACGAACTGCAGACGGTCTGGTCAGCGACTGACATTTCGTGGACTCTACAAGACAGTGAGGCGGATGTGAGATTTACACGGCTGGCATTTCCTGACAACAGAATACCTGGAGTTTCAGCACTGCAATGAGAAGATGGCCATGTGGTCCTAGGACATCCTGGACCAGCTGGATCCAGCTCACCGCAGGATGTTTCCAGCAATCCTCACTTACCATTGTTCTTTTTACAGGCAAAAACTCATAGGCAGGTGCAGTTAAACCTCTGGTATTGTTCATTTATCAGTGTCACTAATGTTGTTCGTGGTCAAAACAGACTGGTGTAGCGTCTGGACCAATCAAACACACAATTTTTCATTTGATTTAACAAATCAGTTATTCATTAGATTAACAAATCGTCACAGTCCCCTCACCCAATAAACTGGGTGCCAGGATGTCTGCAACGACACCAGGCCCCCCTGGTCCCCATGGCAACTAATGCTGATATCACTGGTTTTATGACCCACAGGAATGTGAGTAGGGAAAATGACTACCTTTTTATAGGAAGAGACACAGTGCACAGTAGAAATGGACTCTTTTCTAATTAATCCATAGGAAAACCTTTCTTTGAATGAACACGCATATCCTTCAGGTCATTGTGTATGTTGTCTTTGAGATTTTATACTGTTCTATGCAGGCTTATGATGGAAACACTCATTCCTGTCATCTTACCTATATGTAACCCTACCATGTTTAGTATCTATGAATTAGTCTTCTGATGATCTAAACGAGACCATAATCATGTAATAAGTTATAATGTATTTTATTTCAAATTTTTTATATTGTTCCACCCAGGCAGGAGTGCTATAGTTAATAGCCTGGAATTGACCTGACCGCTGAGCCCAGGACAGGACTTCCACCCTTGTCATAAACTCTGACATGTCAGGTCAGGTCATAAACACCTCTGACACCCTCTGCTCCACCAGCAGCTCCAGGACCATTTTGGCTCAGAAGCAAGAGTTGCCCTGTCCCCTACGAACTGCTCGAAAAAAGGACACATGCAGTCGATGTGAGCAGCCCAAGAAAACAAGTTTGGGTACACATGGGTGAGGAGTATCATCCTCTGTGCCACAGCAGAGACAAACGCCGTGAATAGTGACTGGAAGAGAGAAGGAAATGAAGGAAGTCCTTCATTGTAAATAGTTATTTATTGTGAATATAGAGTTCCTTTACTTGTTCCTGATCTGTAACACTTATTTGCCTGAATAAATGTTATTTAAACTCTCTTATGTACTTGTTCTTTATTAGCCTTTATAAATCTCATGCAAATTAACTAGGGCAATTGTATTTTATTATCTAATTTCTATTTCATATTATTGTGGATTATTTAAACAGCTGTTTTATGACATTGATTAAATGATTGATTTGGTAAAAACTGCAAGAAGTAAAAACTTTTTGTACAATCATAAACATTCTCTAGACATATTCAACAAAAACAGGTTTTGTGGAAAACACTGGCTTTCAAAATGCCACATTTATTAACCAAATACTAAATACCAAGAATCAAAAGTAGATATAAGAACAAAATTTTTTATTTCAGTCTATAGTGTAAAAAAACTGAATACGAATGAATTGTGTATAGTGTTTTGCATGTTGTGTTTCTGTGTGTAAACAATAACCTGTGCGTAAACATTGAAAATCCTCTGGACCATTTGTGCTCTCTTCTTTTGTCCTTTATTTTAATTTTCTGATTTACTTAAAACTTGGGTAACTTGTGTCAGTATGTAATGATAGCAAGAAGTAAATGAATTCAAATCACCCAAAGAGTATAACCTTGTAAAAGTTTTAAATATTCAATAACAAACCCAAATAAGAAACAGTCCGTGGGGCTGTTGTGACCCACAGGTACTTGAGTGGACCAACAGAGAAGATTGAGCAGGATCCGCCAGACATAAAGCCGAGCCGATCTTCGGTTCCACTTCTGTCCCACTGTTCCACTTATCCTGCATCCTGATTGGCCCGTCGTCTGGCTCGCCATTGGTCGGAGCTCTGTTCCACTTAGTGAGCTTCCCGATATGGTCATGGAGAGTAGCCTGCCCCATCCTTCGCGAAAGTTCCACTTTTTCCTGCATCCCGATTGGCCTGTGGGCGGGACCACCTTGCATTGGAGGCGCAGGTGACGTCATTACCATTCAGTGCTTCTTTGAAAGCGATCATCATCATCATAATTTGCTGACATTAGGGCTGTGTACCACCAGCATAGTCACGATATGATACGTATCACGATACAGAGGATACGATACGTATCACGATACATGACTGCACTGAATTTCACCTCAGCTGTTTATTAAACACTGCTTACTATAGTGCCATTTCTAACTATTGGCAGAGCAGGCAGTTGACCTCTGCATTATGAAGGGCCTCCATAACTGTACCACAGTACAATATAGGTAATGGCATATGTTTCATGTTTCATGTTTACATTGTGCACTCCCCACCAGGTACAATATTCTGATTGTTTGCATCTTGTTTTTAAGCCCATAAATAATAATGCACTTGTTCTAATAAATGTATATTGTAATGTACTCATTCTAATATATTTTTTAAATAATAATAATTGCTGGTAGGTTATCATTGCACAAATTAACACACTCTCTACAATAGATAAGTAGCACACTTAGCAGATATTTCCGTATTGCGCAAGTGTGAAGCTCCGTTTCGGGGATTACGTCTCTTTATATCAGGCACAGTGGCGGATTTACCCATCAGGCAAAGGTAGGCGACCGCCTTGGGCCCCCAAAAGCCAAGGGCCCCCTAAAATGCTTTTCATATAGGATATGCGCATTAAGCGAACACGCGAACAGTTGCTGTTTATGGTGTTTATAACCATGACAACCGTCCGAGTCAGTGGCGCCTGCAGGTGTAGGGCTGTACGCACTGTGAGTACCATGAGCGCTCAGACTGATCTGAGATTTGCCCCGCAAACATTTCAGCAGTTATTATAGGCCTGTGTCCCGTATTTCTGTCGACTGAACCAGCCATGCCATTAATTATGAATTTATCAGTCTTTTGCATGCCAAAGTCAATTTCTCCATAGAAATATTACACCAAATAGAAGCAGAAAACTGTGTTATACTACACACTTTCATGAGATCGGGTTAGCCTACATCAATTAATTTGTTGTCATATAGGATATGCGCATTAAGCGAACACGCGAACAGTTGCTGTTTACGGTGTTTATAACCATGACAACCGTCCAGTCAGTGGCGCCTGCAGGTGTAGGGCTGTACGCACTGTGAGTACCATGAGCGCTCAGACTGATCTGAGATTTGCCCCGCAAACATTTCAGCAGTTATTATAGGCCTGTGTCCCGTATTTCTGTCGACTGAACCAGCCATGCCATTAATTATGAATTTATCAGTCTTTTGCATGCCAAAGTCAATTTCTCCATAGAAATATTACACCAAATAGAAGCAGAAAACTGTGTTATACTACACACTTTCATGAGATCGGGTTAGCCTACATCAATTAATTTGTTGGCTATTTTACAAATGGGAATACAACGAATTCATGACAATGTTTTACATTCAAGCTACCCGTAAAATTTATAGTGAAAAGTACTTTAAAAGTGTCTGGAATGCAATAAAGTAATTTTTTAAAAAATTACTTTATTGCAAAAAAAACAGTAAAGCTGTTTTTAAAGCATTTGCTGCATGGATAAAAAATATAAATAATTAACATATAATTGTGTTGCAGTAAATCCTTTACATTTTCAGGTATTCAGAACAGAGCAACATAAAAATCATAAAAATCAGCTATACAATTATAGGACAAAGTTTTACATATATACCATTATAATGAGTGTTTTATTTTTTAACTGTATGGAATTATAAAAAACTAATTATAATCGGGCCTTCCATCAATTATAGTGATGAAAAAGGACTCGCCATCTCCTAATTGGATGTGCCTTTAGAGAGAAATGCTCGGATTACATAATGAAAGAGTTTATTTCATTAGGAGTCTATTTTCGATTTGAATTATTTCGTTTTAAAGTAGTAATTTAAAGCTTTCTATATATTTTGATCATGTCTGAGTTTAGGTACATCATTGTGAAGCGCTCCTGTTCAAGACCGAGACGGCAGAAAGCGTTTGTTTTCTTTATTTTATAAAAGCACAACGTTTTGTTGGTTTCCACTGTTAGAAAAAAATGCAAGTGATCGTGCTGGCGCCTCCATGTCCTGCAGAGCTTCAGCTTACATTTAACGAACAAAAAATACTCCAAATGTTTTTCTAAATGTACTTTAATGGAAAAGTGATTATAATTCGTTTAGTTTTTTTATACATGTGTAAGGTCGACGCACTTGGCCCAATGAAGGTATCCAGTGGTGGATGAAGGTTACTTGCGTGTTCGGTCTTTTCAGCATGCAGAGTTATTCAATGTAGGTTTAACTCAAATCTGACTCCATTTTAGTATGACCTCAAATTTAGGTTGAAAGGAAAATTGGTTGTTTGTCGGTCTCTAATTATTCTGACATTTGATTATTCTAGTTAACTCTTTACTTATATTTACTCGTTCATTAGGAATCTATGTCACACAAACTCCTTTGATCCTTAGCCAGAGGTTTGTGACTAATACAATTTAATATGCTTTAAATAGTAGGTCTGTTTAGCCCCCTACAGTTACCCATGTAATACTCAAACATTAATCAGCGGTTCTTCTAGAACCCCGATAGTTAGTATAACTACGTACGAACTAAAGGCCAGGGTGACTTCTATCTATGGAACCATCCTGAAAATGGATTCCACTAAAAAGGTAAGACGACACATGCGCATAACATCACCATTAGTAGAGATAGGTGTAGGCTACATCCCCCTTTTGTTTTCGTGGGTTTTTTTTCTGTTACAAAATGATATTTTTTCAATGTAAACTGACAGATCTTTCCACATTAATAATTATTTTCATCCTATTTCAGGTCACTAAGAAACTGGCTGGTGAAGCTGCATGGGTCACAGATGTCGGAAATGAGGTTGGGCAGGTCCTCATGTGTGTCCTCACGGAGGCAGAGGGTGACGGCCTGCTTTCCATGTGCTCTGGACTCGTGGAGCGCTACCGGAGAGCTGGAGAAGCTCCTCCCCAAGTCCTCTATGTGGACCGTGACTATTGCTCTGCCACCGGGAAAGGAAAGGCGGCAGCAATGTTTAGTCTGTGGGACCAGCTGATTGTCAGGCTGGACGTGTGGCACTTCATGCAAATGTTTGCAGTAGGAGTGACCACAGACAGCCACCCGCTTTATGGCTCCTTCATGAAACGCCTCACCGCTTGCATCTTTGAATGGAATGCTTCGGATGTGGAGAGGCTAAAGGAGGCCAAGCGGTCGACAGGCTACCAGCCCACCCCTAAAGAACTGGCAAAGCATTGTCGCCGCCGCACTCGAGGGGCCCAGGAGACTGAGCAGCTAATTGAGAAGCTGCTTAAAGACTTCGCTGGGGCTACGGACACCATGGGCATCAAGCTCCTTGACCAGGAGAGGATGCAGGAGATCTGGCGGACCCAGCAGCGCCACATACAGTGCATCCAGGACCCGCCAGGTGTACAGCTGTACAGGAAGACGGGACAGGTGACCAAAGATGGGGTCATTCTACCCGTGTACCGCTGTGCACGTGGCTCAACATCCCTGGAGTCGTTCCACCTGCACTTGAATCGCTTCGTGCCAGGTTTGCATTACTCAAAAATAGCGTTTGTTGTTTGTGTGTTTGCACTGTATGTTTTTTTTTTTCATGGTGATCATTTCTGAATTTGTTTTTAGGTACAAGTGTTTAGGTACAACCTGTTGGAAGGACTGGTGCAGTGGAACGAGGCACGTGGGGTCACTGCAGTTGAAGGTGCCAGCAGGGAGGAGATCTGCTATGCCGGCCAGCTGCTGCAGTACTGTAATGCACTGAGCCAGCAGCTTCTGGGTCTGAAACTGGCTCAGAATTACACCAGCCCCGGTGAATACACAGGTATTCTTCACGCAGACATTCTACTTTAGCTGTTTTTCACCCATGTGTTATTAAAACATCTATGTGATACACTCTGTATTTCTACAGGAGAGCTCATTGGTGTGGAATACTTGTATTCCCAAACCAGCAGAGCGTTTGAGGAAGACCTAGGTGTAGATCCTGACATTCCAGATGGGATTCGGGATGAAGACCTGCAGGGGGATCTGGAGGGTGATGAGAGGTTTGAGGATCTGTGCCTTGATGAGCCCATTGAATTTATGGAACTCGAGGGCAATGACCTGCAGCCCCCTCAGGAACAGACAGCGGCCCTACAACCTCCTGGTCAGTCCTCATCATCAGCAGCGGAGTCTTCCTCTCCTGCCTCGTCCACTCAGAGCCAGCTAAATGAATACCCATAAACACACAGTGTACACTGAGGTTTTATGGTGTGTGTGATGATGTTGATATTTCATTTGGGGTTTATTTTGTAATAATGAATGGCTGACTGACTGAAAAAATCCTTTAATTTTGGTAAGTTTTTGACATTGATAACAGAGCAGTTTATTAATTTCTTTTCATGTACAGACGGAGAGTGTGGGACCAGATGGCCAAGCTGGTTATGACCACATCATAAGGCTGGCCGACAGTCTGGTTGACCTGCCCCATCAGGGGTTTGTCACTCAGAGTAAGGTGGATGAGATTGTCATGCTGTGGAACAACCTGTCAGATCATGATAAGGGCCCTCTCATCTATCCCCCCCACCACCGTGACAGAGTCCTGAAGGGTTGCTTCAAGGTCAGCCATTCGAAGACCAATGTGACCCCTGGAACTGAAAGTCTGAAGAGGTACTGGTTTCAGTTTTTTTTCTTTGTTAGTTATTATCATTTGTATCTCTTGAAAGTTCTCTGTATCTTGGCTATAATCATAACCAGTCTCGTTACCAATGTTATCCACTTGTTTGACCGCTATCTGTCAAATAGTCTGATTAACTGTACTTTCCTCCTTTTTCACTTTGCAGATGCTTCCTTGGTGAAGGTGGACCAGCTCAGTGGCCCAGCACAAGCCGAGTAGTGGAAGCCATCTGCCTGGCTCTCTGCCGAATTTACCCTGCCGGTCAGACCATCGCCGGAGTCCGGATAAACCGATGGGCTGCCATCCTAAGGGATTACAGGATGATCCAAGACATAGTCCTGGGCAGCCCCGGAATCATGGCTCAGACAAAATTAAAGCTCTTTGAGCTAAACCAGCTCACTATCTCCCAGTGGTAGGTTCAGTAATTAATTGTTCGTGTTTGCATCTGTTTTCATATTCATAATTTATTTTTACACACATACTTATTTTTGTCTTTTCTGTATATAGGCACAATGCCCGAATAAAGAGCCAGGAGAGGGAGGTCTTGCAGCAGGATATTGAGCCTTTTACTGCTCCTTTGGTGGCCACTGAACAGCTCCCACCGGTACTGCCAAAACTACCGGAAGCAATCCAGCATAGACACTCAAGCACGGACACTCAGCCTTTGAGTTTTCCATCCATGAGGACACTGCTGGACAGGCAAGACAGCACGTTCGAGGCCAACGTCCTTCAATGACCGCACCTGGACTTCTACCAGCACCTGCTGCTGCATCCACGTCTACTGCAGCACCCTCTCTTGTACCCACATCCGCTGCTGTACCTGTACCTGCTGCAGCATATGGACATGGACCAGCTCCTGCACCCTTTGCTGCTGCACCCATACCTGCACCACACGATCAAAGGGTGCCCGGGACCACAGCTTGCTGTCGAAGGAAGGCAGCCGCAGCAGCCAGATCACAAGGTGTGACACCTACAAAAAGACAAACCCCGGAATAGTACCTTTGTCAAAAATGTGGCCAGCCAAAGACTAAAGAGTTTGGCCACAGCCAGTTCTAGGGTGTTCATTTTTGGGCGAAGGCCTCTGGGAAGACTGTGGCACAGTGGCTGGAGGAAGTCAAAAAAGGACAGACAAAGTAGGCCAAACAAACACATTTTTTCAATATGTTTGTGTTGCAAATAATTGTTGTACATAATTCATTTCAGAAAAACGGTTGTAAAAATATATTTTAGTTAATATGTCTACAAATATGTATTTATGTAATATATACAGAATCTAACACCGAGAAATCTCCTCCCTCATAGCCAAGCAGGCAGTCGAGATAGTGCCCGAAGCACAGAGAGTCCCGAAAAAGTACACGGGGATGTGACCAATATTGGATTTGTGACCGCTAAACAGAGTGCTGGCGAAGCGCATGTTCAAAATGATTACAGCAAAGCAGATCCTCGCGCACATCCAGCCTGAGGACTACTTCATAGCGGTAGACCTGAAGGATGCTTATTTTCATATTCAGATAGCACCTCATCACAGGCACTTTCTGTGATTTGCATTCGAGGGTGTCGCTTAAAAAATTCAAAGTATTACCGTTCGGGCTGGTCCTCGCCCCCCGCATGTTTACGATGTGCATGAATGCAGCGCTTTCCCCCCCTGAGGCTCGGTGGCATGCGCGTGCTGAACTACCTGGACGATTAGCTCATCATCGCCCAGTCGAGAAGTGTGCTCGAAGACCACAAGCACAAGCTCCTCGCACATTTAGCGCACATAGGTCTGTCTGTGAACATGCAGAAGAGCGCGCTTCAGCCCAGCCAGTCGATTACATTTTTGGGAATGATTTTAGACTCGCGCATGATGCTAACACGCTGATCAGCACAGATGGTTCCGACCATTTGCGATACACTGGCCTTTTTTGTGCAGGGCAGAGCAGTTCCCCTGAAAACCTTTCAGAGATTGTTGGAGCTGCAGCCTCTGTCTGTCCCCTGGGTTTGCTGCTTATGAGGCCACTGCAACTATGGTTATAGAGTCGGGTCCCACAGCAAGCGTAGAGAGCAGGAACAGAGCGCCTTGTCATAACGCGCTCATGTCTGGAGGCGCTGGCACCCGGGTTCGACACAGAAATGTACGAGCAAGGGGTGGCTATGGGCAGAGTGGTCAGTCTGCCTCATCGCCAAATCCCTCATCTTCTACATCTCCCAAGTCCGCTGGGATTCCGTCTGGGACATCTGGGTCCCGCCCAAAGTTCTCCCTGAACTCCCAGGACTGCTGCGAGCACAGGTACTCCACCCGAATGAGCTCACCTGACAAAAGAAAATTAAATAGAAAACAAGGTTGTAAAACAGAAGTCTGTGCATTACAAAAAAAAACAACAAAGCATGGCATTATAGACAGTAGGGGTGGAACGGTTTGCGGAAAAAAAAAATGGAACCGTACGGTTCTCCACACACGTTCAACTTAAATCTGACAACGCATCTGTAACATGGTTTGCTATAAATAACACGTAAAACAAACAGGGTTCGGCTAATATATGTTTCTGTTGATGGATGCGCATTCTGGCTTCCGAATACATTACAACAACAGCGATGAAAAAAAAAAAAACGTGGACGAACCATTCACTCTTGTTCAATGCGAATGCCGTATGCTGGAATATGAGCATTCATTTATTATGTCATCACCTGGGTGCTGATAGCGCTCGCGCACAGGTGAGACCTGAACAGCACACGTTGATATCTGTGTTTAAGCTAAACTCATTTAAGCTTTGCCAGTTTAAACATTTAAGAGCCAGAGGACGCGAGCTTGCGCGTGCAATGAGAAGATTTGTGCGTGTGTTCACCCGAAGCGCGCAAACCCATGCAAATATTAAGCTCTCTCTGAAGTATTGTGTTTAAATGGACAAATTCACACAAAATTATGTCAAAATGCCCGTCTTGGTAAGTATCCTATAGCAGACATAGCCGGCTGAATGTACTGTATCAGTGTGTTTTCTTAAAGTGACAGCACTTTCTTAATATTAAAGGGGTCATATTATGCTGCTAAAAAGAACATTATTTTGTGTATTTGGTGTAATGAAATGTGTTTATGCGGTTTAAAGTAAAAAAAAAAAACGGGCTGAAAAAGCGAGGTGTGCTGTGATTGGCAAGCTATCAAGTGCATTGTGATTGGCCGAATACCTCAAGAGTGAGACGGAAATGTTACACCCCTCACCATACTGTGATGGCGTGTCCCAGCCGGAGCGGACACAAAAGCATTAAAATCCATTACAAACGGAGGCATTTGTTGCATCCAGTGGGGACATAATTACTGATTATAATGACTTATACTGTCTTTTTACGCATTGCATCACGCCGCGTAAACATAAAACCCTGTCTGCATTTGTGATCAGAGAAATGACAAACTACAAGTGCTATTCTACACTGCCCACATTGTAGTCTAACGTTACTCTCCCAGGATCAGGAAACAGTCCTCCATAAAATCCTCCATGGGGTCGAGAACAGCGGTCCCGGCGAAGGAGCGGTGAAAATGGTGAAAGCCGATCCGGCGATCCACAGCAATAAGTTGATGTATTTCCTCAGCGACCAGCACAGATCAGCTCTAGACATGACGAAGCGGATATCGTCCTCTTTTGGAAGACCAAACAAAGTAGTTTCGCTTTCACAACGAAAAACACAGCAGCCTAGCGTGAGCGAAAGCCCCGGCTTAGCGTGAGCTGAAGCCGGGCAAGAGTGAGCTGAGGCGGCGGGGTCGAGAACGGCGGTCCCAGAGTCATACAGCGTCTTCAGGACATGGCGGCAGCGGCAACAAAACTACAGCGAGAATAAAAGTTACTCTTCCTTTCTTTGCGTGAACATTTTGGCAGCGTTATGCAAATCTTCCCACATAGTGAGGTAGATATGTGGGGGCGTGTTTGAATGAGCCGTTTTAGGTAGGTGTAGCTGACTCTTAACTTTTATAAAGAATATCTCTTTGGATTTGAGACTTTAGTCTTTGCAAATTTACAGATCTTCTTTATGCACCAAGAGCTTGCAACACTCCAAAGAGAAAGGAAAAAATGAAAATCGCATCATATGACCCCTTTAATCAAAAAGCAACAACAAAGAAATCACTCACTACTCTTGATTGAATAGCTTTTGTAACTTTAATAAAGATTAATCTTTAATTTATAGTCAAATATGCAATGCTGTTTTACATTTCATTACTTTATTCAATTTCTGTACCTAAAAACTAATGTTAGACCTACCTAAAAAAAACTGAAAATCATCGTTTATTTTATTTGCATCTTTACTCTATTGTATTTATTTGTGCTGTTGCTTGTAGTTAGATAGATTATTCTTATTTTCTTTATTTTTATTTGACAGTATAGTTTTTGCCTAAACATAGCACATACCGAACCATACCGAAACCATGACTCTAAAACCATGATACAAACCGAACCGATCCACCCCTAATAGACACATACCTGTGTACTGTCCTGGCTTGGAGTAGTCTTGCACAAGACTACAGCCAAGAAGATGCTGGCTGAGCTCATTGAGGCTGTGCTGGAGCGAGCCACTGTAGCAGCGCAGCGACAAGGAAGCATCATGTGTGACGGCAGCAGCAGCGCGGTCCTCGTTCCACCGCTCCAAACCCTCAAGCAGATAAGTCTGGAAATTTTCCAGGTTAGCGCTTATTCCTGATTAAAAAAAGGAAACATTAACACTAATTTATAATTACAAATGACATGAAATAGACTATCACAAAGCACACCTCGAGGTGGATGTGTGTAATCTTACCCTGTATGAAGCGGTTGAGGTGGTTATGGAAGGACTCCAGGGCAGTGGACCCCCGAGCGCAGCGGTACACAGGAAGTGTGAGCCCTCTCTTTGTAACACTTCCTGTCTGGGTGTACAGCTGCACTCCAGGAGGGTCCTGGATGCAGGGAAGATGGCGCCTTTGAGTGTCCCAGATGACGTCCATCCTCTCCTGGTCCATCAAGGGGATGCCCATGGTTTCCCTGGCGTCCTTGAAGGCCTCCAGCATCTGTCCGATCAGCTGCTCCGTCTCCTCCACACCACGTGTGCAGCGGCGGCAGTGCTGCGCCAGCTGTCTGGAGGTGAGCCTGCCAGTCAGCTGCTCATCAGTGAGGCCTCTGATGCCCTGCTGTTGCTCCAGCTCCCTCCTTTTCGCCTCCCTCCGCAGGGACACATCTCCCTCGTCCCAGACGAAAATGCAGGCAGAGAGCTTTGCCATGAACAGACCATAGAGCGGGTGGCTGTCAGTGTGCAGACTGACGTCCATCCTCTCCTGGTCCATCAAGGGGATGCCCATGGTTTCCCTGGCGTCCTTGAAGGCCTCCAGCATCTGTCCGATCAGCTGCTCCGTCTCCTCCACACCACGTGTGCAGCGGCGGCAGTGCTGCGCCAGCTGTCTGGAGGTGAGCCTGCCAGTCAGCTGCTCATCAGTGAGGCCTCTGATGCCCTGCTGTTGCTCCAGCTCCCTCCTTTTCGCCTCCCTCAGCAGGGACACATCTCCCTCTTCCCAGACGAAAATGCAGGCAGAGAGCTTTGCCATGAACAGACCATAGAGCAGGTGGCTGTCAGTGTGCAGACCTGCAGCGAAGCGCCGCATGAAGTGCCACACTTCCAAGACAAACCACCAGATCACTCCAGCCGCTGACAGACATGAGGACCTGTCCATGCTCATTGCCCACATTGGTGACCCAGGCTGCGGTCCCAGCTGCAGCTCCCGCCAGTTTTTTGGCTGCCTGTTGTCGGAAAACAAATCAATTCAGTGAGCTCCAAACATGCCTTACATGTACAAAGGATCAAATCTCTATGTAGAGCTGTATTTAAAATAATCCGTGATTAATACTTTACCCGTTTTGTGGAGTCCATCTTCAGGATGGACCCAAAGACAGAGATGACCCTGGCTTTTAGCTCACTATAACAGGACCGGACATCCTCCGGTGGACAGAGAGGAGCCACTGGGCAGTTGGTACAGGCAGCATGGGAGGCGGAGGTGTGATGGGCCGTGTGGTGGTGCCCTGAAACTAGTCACACGCAGACAGGTATTGCAGGGTCCTCTCCATCCAGTCCTCACTATGCTGTTCACATAGATGGTGATGTAGAATTGTGGCGCTGTTGCCAAGAGAGCGCTCTTTCATCAACTTTGCAGATCACAAGAGAACCTGTTAAAATAAACAAACAAACGAAGGAAACGGTTTTTAAAGTGTTTTTGTTTTTTTCCAGAGCAAAGGTGTGATGTTTCCCACACACACAAAAAAACTGGGCTCAATGGGGGGTCGTTAACTCCTGAATAGGTGACAGGTGCAGTGTTTTCAAGGTGTTGGAATTAGGGCTGCACGATATTGGAAAAAACTCACATTGCGATATTTTATTTTTCTGTGATATATTGCGATATGAAAAAAAAAAATAAAAAATTCACATGACGAATAATTTATTTGGAAAAAAATAATGATTGGGGTGATTTTGTAGGCGAGTACATCAGCATAGGAAATAAACAAATTACAAGCATAGATAAAAATTTCAGAAAAACGGTTGTAAAAATATATTTTAGTTAATATATGTGTACAAATATGTATTTATGTAATATAAACAGAATCTAACACCGAGAAATCTCCTCCCTCATAGCCAAGCAGGCAGTCGAGATAGTGCCCGAAGCACAGAGAGTGTGGGCTATACAGCCGCTAATTTCTCGTCCTGAAAAAGTACATGGGGATGTGACCAATATTGGATTTGTGACCGCTAAACAGAGTGCTGGCGAAGCGCATGTTCAAAATGATTACAGCAAAGCAGATCCTCGCGCACATCCAGCCTGAGGACTACTTCATAGCGGTAGACCTGAAGGATGCTTATTTTCATATTCAGATAGCACCTCATCACAGGCACTTTCTGTGATTTTGCATTCGAGGGTGTCGCTTAAAAAAATTAAAAGTATTACCGTTCGGGCTGGCCCTCGCCCCCCGCATGTTTACGATGTGCATGAATGCAGCGCTTTCCCCCCCTGAGGCTCGGTGGCATGCGCGTGCTGAACTACCTGGACGATTAGCTCATCATCGCCCAGTCGAGAAGTGTGCTCGAAGACCACAAGCACAAGCTCCT
>NW_015506296.1:132889-137697 GCF_001515645.1 Sinocyclocheilus grahami
TTTGTTGTTTGATTAACATTCATAACACAGAAAGCCTCAGGAACATTAAACTGCTGTAAACCAATATAGGCTACTGTTACACACATCTAGGGCTGAAACGATTCCTCGAGTAACTCGAATACAAAAAATCACCAAGGCAAATTATGTGCTTCGGAGAATCGTTTAGTCCAGGGGTGCCCAAACTCGGTCCTGGAGGGCAGGTGTCCTGCAGAGTTTAGCTCCAACTTGCCTCAACACACCTGACTGGAAGTTTCTATGCCTAGTAAGAGCTTGCAAAATGATTACAGCAAAGCAGATCCTCGCGCACATCCAGCCTGAGGACTACTTCATAGCGGTAGACCTGAAGGATGCTTATTTTCATATTCAGATAGCACCTCATCACAGGCACTTTCTGTGATTTTGCATTCGAGGGTGTCGCTTAAAAAAATTAAAAGTATTACCGTTCGGGCTGGCCCTCGCCCCCCGCATGTTTACGATGTGCATGAATGCAGCGCTTTCCCCCCCTGAGGCTCGGTGGCATGCGCGTGCTGAACTACCTGGACGATTAGCTCATCATCGCCCAGTCGAGAAGTGTGCTCGAAGACCACAAGCACAAGCTCCTTTCACATTTAGTGCACATAGGTCTGTCTGTGAACATGCAGAAGAGCGCGCTTCAGCCCAGCCAGTCGATTACATTTTTGGGAATGATTTTAGACTCGCGCAAGTAGGCTATAAGTCAAGTATATTTCTGAGAAGTACATAAAGCCCATTTCTGAGAAGTACATAAAAAGTAGACTAAAAGTATTGTAGCAAGTCTGAAAAAGTGTGTTATGTTGTCAGGTGTGATTTAAGTCAAATATGTTCCGTTCCTGTGTTTTGTGTTCTTTTTGCATGTGGGCTTTAAGGGGTGGGTGTTCTTCTGAAGAACGAGTCTGCGCACTCGTGTGTGGGTGGAGTCTGGGGGGAAAGGTTCTGGAAGTTTGTGAGTTCAGAGAGAGAGAGTTGAGGGTATAAGAGCTTGATTAGCTGGTTCAGGTGTGTTTAATTAGGGTTGGTGCTAAACTCTGCAGGACACCGGCCCTCCAGGACCGAGTTTGGGCCCCCCTGCTTTAGTCCTTTTACTAGGGATGCACTAAATTTTCTGCCGCCGAAATATGCCGCGCCGCCCAGCAGTGTTCAGGTTTCAGAATCAGAATGAGTATTTATTGCCAGGTATGTTTACACATACGAGGAATTTGTTTTCATGACAGAAGCTCCACAGTGTGTTACTAGCGCCCCCTACAGTATAACAATGAAAACACCCGGATTCTAGGAACACAAGTATAGCTCAAATTTAGACTTTTTCCAAGTAGGCTATAAGTCAAGTATATTTCTGAGAAGTACATAAAAAGTAGACTAAAAGTATTGTAGCAAGTCTGAAAAAGTGTGTTATGTTGTCAGGTGTGATTTAAGTCAAATATGTTCCTGTGTTTTGTGTTCTTTTTGCATGTGGGCTTTAAGGGGTGGGTGTTCTTCTGAAGAACGAGTCTGCGCACTCGTGTGTGGGTGGAGTCTGGGGGGAAAGGTTCTGGAAGTTTGTGAGTTCAGAGAGAGAGAGAGTTGAGGGTATAAGAGCTTGATTAGCTGGTTCAGGTGTGTTTAATTAGGGTTGGAGCTAAACTCTGCAGGACACCGGCCCTCCAGGACCGAGTTTGGGCACCCCTGCTTTAGTCCTTTTACTAGGGATGCACTGAATTTTCTGCCGCCGAAATATGCCGCGCCGCCCAGCAGTGTTCAGGTTTCACTCTCCTCCAGCCGTCATTGCGCCGTGTGACGCTCCGTTCATTATTCCACTCTATCAATGTGCATTACCGCTCATGCTCAACGCTCAAATAGCGCAGACAAGAAATCTCTATGTAGTATACTTGTTCCTGTTTGCAGTACTGGGCAACGCTGGTAAAACCTCGTTCACTGATCTGCTCCCCGCTATGCTCTGCTCACATGAGCTGATATAGCTTTGCCAGGATTTTTATATTTTTATACATGTTTGTTATTTCTTTACACAAAATCATAATTTCTATTAATTTCCCACTGATTTACGCGATCTGATGAGCATTAACTCATATTACGCGATCATATCTCTATGAATGAATGAATGAATGAATGGCAGAGACGCGCGTTTTCCTTTACCACACACACACTGAAGCGCGCGTAACGCTCGCGGTGACTTCAGCGTCTGCCGTCTCAATGAGGACATAAACACACAAACAACTCCAGAACTGCTCTGAGAGTCACTTCATGAGCGTTTCACCGTTTCATTTGAGTAAAACTAGCATCATATCATATAAAGGTCCCGTCAAAACTGAAATTTCCTGGCTTTTTTCACGATAACTGAGGTCTAGGGGCTATGTAACTACCATATACGTTTCAAAACAGTCAGTCCACAGTAAAACGCACACAGCCTGCATAAAGTAGCTGTGATTTTTCACAAACCCATTTTTCGTGACCCTACAGTCACGCCTTCAGTCACCACCCCGAGCACCGCCCACCGTGTGACCTTTAAAAGGTATTCACGGCAACCCGTAAAAATAAAAGTCTGGTTTAATTTGAAGACATTGAAGCAGAAATATATTACTATTGTTCAGCAGAATTTACATACTACTAAAATTATGAAAACTTTATTTTTTAAGGAATGATCACACATTTCCATGTTTTAATTTTAATAGAAAATCCCCTTTGTTTGCCAAAAAGTTTAATTTTCAACAATTTAAAGATAAATTATATTAATGTTTTATGCCTTCATTTGATAACCAGATACACAACACAGCATTTCTGAGTAAAAAGAAAACATTTCATAAAGCGATTTTAAGAATAAATAACAATAAAACATATATATATATATATATATATATATATATATATATATACATACATTTCCTGTGGACCCCAAAGCCCACCAGACAGTCACCCTCACAGCCAGGTAACGTTCCCTCTCTCTGCCTGTGCACTTTGATGGCTTCTGCGACCTTCTCGAATGTCCAGGCATACTTGAGAAAGGCCTCTTTGTTATGAGGGCACCTCTGTCCAATCTGCCAGCCCCGCGCTCCCGCTGATGCCCAGACAGGACAATGAGGGAGTAACCAAGGTCATTCTCCAGCATCCACTTGAAGGTTTTCCCTCTGTATTGACCAAACTGGATGGCACTTTGACTTGCCAGCAGCATGGATCCCCTCCACCATGGATAAACCCTGACCTTGGCCTTCCCCAGCACAGCCTCATGGTCCTTTGGTACCCCTTCAGCCACTTGTGAAAGGTGGATTTTCTCCACAGTGGCTGCCTGCTTAGACGACCTCAGCACCAGCTCTACAGCCACAAAACGAAAGTTGGGCTTGCTTTCCATTCTGCAACAGTAAAGAAATGCTCCTGATGTTATGACAAACAATGCACTCAAAACCCCATACACAAAAGAAATATTTATGGTGTAATGACTTTGATTACTTAATTTTAGGGAATTAATTATTATTAATTCATTCAGGGTTTGAAAGGACTCGAATCTGAAAATTCGAGGTCCACCTGATTAAAACTGATTTTAAATTTGTTATTTTACACCTTATCAGCTACTCGTCCTGCGAGACGTTAATGTCAGTGTACATTAACAAATTGACTATGTATTTTCCTTGGCCACAGGTCAATACAATTATGATCATTTGTAAGCTCCTAGCGAGGTAACGTGATCTTTGGCAAAGGTTTAACCTTAAAATTATATGTCACCAGACAATGATCCTTTATAAATTTATAAATGATTTTATTGGCTATTCTAGATAACATTAAAACTAGGCTAAAACACACACACACACATTTACGCATACAGTTATACAGTTCAAAGTTGACGGAGTTCTGAGGAAGGCCAAAGTTTTAGCAAGATAATCGCTACAGTTCTCTTACTGGCATCCTGAGAAAATCACAAGCAGAGATTTGGCTTATGTTTACTGCTTAAAATTTAGCTCGATACCAGTTCAGCAGAGATAAGATTTTGTTCGTTTACTTCCGATTTGCTTTGGTGACAGCTGAAAGCTGAGTTGTTCCTTGTGGCTCCTGGATGGCTGCTGAGGGAATCCCGGAGCTTTCGGATTGGTCGCTGAGATGACGTTTGGGTGACGTCTCTTTTGGGAGAGCCCTCGTTGGATTGGTTGGTCTCTTGATGACACCGAAGCTTGAGCATTTCTGCTAAAAGTCGCTGTTTGTAAGACGTTACGTACTTTGAAGATCGCGAAGTTTCAACTGAAGTGTTTGAGTTTTTAGATCAGTGTTTCCCCTAGGTTTACGGCTTTGGTGATTCTGATTTTTATTAATCAAAAAGCATGTCTAATTAATTAAAATCATGAAACTTAAACAATTTAACATCAATTTATTAAAAGTTTAACAAATATTACGTTTAGGGCCCTATGAAATGTTTTATTTGTCCAACCTTATGTTTTATTGTAACCAAATTCTGTTTTAGCATGTCTAATTTGAAAGCATAAAACAAGTTTCATTTATTCTTACAATAGCCTTATGATTTTTTTGCTCAGAAATTCTGTGTTGTGTATTTACATTTTGTTTTAAGGCATAAAACATTCATTTAATCTATCTTTTAAGTAATGATAATTAAACCAATTAAATTTTTTGGAAAATAAAAGGTCATTTAATATTATAATTAAAACATTGAAGAAATATTGAATGCTTATTCCTTAAAAATAAGGTTTTAATAATTTTAGTAGTAGTAGTAGCAGTCTGTTACGTACATTCTACTCAAAAATAGTAATATATTTCTGCCAATGCCCTCAAGTTAAACCGAACTTTTATTTTGA
>NW_015506296.1:137722-139617 GCF_001515645.1 Sinocyclocheilus grahami
GGTCCTTTGGTACCCCTTCAGCCACTTGTGAAAGGTGGATTTTCTCCACAGTGGCTGCCTGCTTAGACGACCTCAGCACCAGCTCTACAGCCACAAAACGAAAGTTGGGCTTGCTTTCCATTCTGCAACAGTAAAGAAATGCTCCTGATGTTATGACAAACAATGCACTCAAAACCCCATACACAAAAGAAATATTTATGGTGTAATGACTTTGATTACTTAATTTTAGGGAATTAATTATTATTAATTCATTCAGGGTTTGAAAGGACTCGAATCTGAAAATTCGAGGTCCACCTGATTAAAACTGATTTTAAATTTGTTATTTTACACCTTATCAGCTACTCGTCCTGCGAGACGTTAATGTCAGTGTACATTAACAAATTGACTATGTATTTTCCTTGGCCACAGGTCAATACAATTATGATCATTTGTAAGCTCCTAGCGAGGTAACGTGATCTTTGGCAAAGGTTTAACCTTAAAATTATATGTCACCAGACAATGATCCTTTATAAATGAAACATGAATTTTATTGGCTATTCTAGATAACATTAAAACTAGGCTAAAACACACACACACACATTTACGCATACAGTTCTGAGAATGAAAGTTGACGGTGTTCTGAGGAAGCCCAAAGTTTTAGCAACATATTCGCTACAGTTCTCTTACTGGCATCCTGAGAAAATCACAAGCAGAGATTTGGCTTATGTTTACTGCTTAAAATTTAGCTCGATACCAGTTCAGCAGAGATAAGATTTTGTTCGTTTACTTCCGATTTGCTTTGGTGACAGCTGAAAGCTGAGTTGTTCCTTGTGGCTCCTGGATGGCTGCTGAGGGAATCCCGGAGCTTTCGGATTGGTCGCTGAGATGACGTTTGGGTGACGTCTCTTTTGGGAGAGCCCTCGTTGGATTGGTTGGTCTCTTGATGACACCGAAGCTTGAGCATTTCTGCTAAAAGTCGCTGTTTGTAAGACGTTACGTACTTTGAAGATCGCGAAGTTTCAACTGAAGTGTTTGAGTTTTTAGATCAGTGTTTCCCCTAGGTTTACGGCTTTGGTGATTCTGATTTTTATTAATCAAAAAGCATGTCTAATTAATTAAAATCATGAAACTTAAACAATTTAACATCAATTTATTAAAAGTTTAACAAATATTACGTTTAGGGCCCTATGAAATGTTTTATTTGTCCAACCTTATGTTTTATTGTAACCAAATTCTGTTTTAGCATGTCTAATTTGAAAGCATAAAACAAGTTTCATTTATTCTTACAATAGCCTTATGATTTTTTTGCTCAGAAATTCTGTGTTGTGTATTTACATTTTGTTTTAAGGCATAAAACATTCATTTAATCTATCTTTTAAGTAATGATAATTAAACCAATTAAATTTTTTGGAAAATAAAAGGTCATTTAATATTATAATTAAAACATTGAAGAAATATTGAATGCTTATTCCTTAAAAATAAGGTTTTAATAATTTTAGTAGTAGTAGTAGCAGCCTGTTACGTACATTCTACTCAACAATAGTAATATATTTCTGCCAATGCCCTCAAGTTAAACCAAACTTTTATTTTGACAGGTTGCCATGAATACCATTACATTTCTGTGTGTGTATGACATGGTGATAGTTTTACTGAAATGAAACGGTCACATGCTGATGAAGTGACTCTCAGAGCAGTTCTGGAGATGTTGTTCATGTATTTATGTCCTCATTAGTGAGACGGCAGAGGTTAATATCACCGGAAGCGTCACGAGCGTTTCAGTACGAGTACTACACAAAACCGCACGCCTGCGCCATTCATTAACACAGAGACACACAGAAATCATATTTAAATATGAATCGTTTTACGGCTTAATATTTACAAATACTAGTGGGAGTGGGCTCACTTGTGTGTGTGTG
>NW_015506296.1:140219-174073 GCF_001515645.1 Sinocyclocheilus grahami
TGTGCGCTCTCTTGTGTGTGTGTGTGTGTGTGTGTGTGTGTGTGTGTGTGTATGCGCGCGCACGCATCGGGGGAACTCCACTGTGCGTGATACAGAGAGTGCGACCATAACGTAGAGACTGAAATGACATGCCGTCGTGTAAATAAGATAAATAACATAAGGCTATTTAGTTTGCTTAATGAAAGAACAAGGTGTTCTATAAGAAAGGTATAGAACACCTTGTGTTCTATAAGAAAGGTAACTTTAAATTACTTCTGTTGTGATCTGGCGCTATAGAGAAAATATAATTAACTTGACCTTCAAGGGGGCGGGTGATGCCGTTTGGGGGCCATCTAACACTGTAGATGGCCTCGCTGTGCGATGTTACGGCGTGGGAGCGCTTTTGTCGCGCTCACCAGGGCAGAAAGCCAAAGGTCTTTTTAGAGAGAGAGATCGAGCGCTAGAGAGCTTTGTGTCCCTTTTAAGCAGGCTCGATGTTGGTCCATCCCATACGCGATTGTCCCAATCGGACGCTGTTGCAGGCTTAGCCACGCCCTGTGTGGTTCCCTTCTCGTGCATAAATTAAAATGCTGTTCAATTCATCACGTGGGGAAATGTCTTTGCAGGTTTTGTTAATAACGTCTATAAAGTGTCGTACAACACACACCGTTCAAAATAACAGCTTTTCACTCATTTCAATGTTACTTAAATATCATGACCATTCCCACAAGCCTAAACTTCGCATATCTGGCATACACAGAGTACCTTTAATCACTTTATCTATAAAAAAAGGGTTATAAAGTATTGATTAAACTTCATAGGTTACAATAAACACATCAAACAGAAAGCATATTATTCTGGAGTATATTGCTCCGATACTTTAAATTATTTTAAATGATTGTCTTTCAAACTTGGTCCATGCAAGGTCCTGTTTCTTTTGTTGTAAGAGAAGTTTGTAAGGGTTTCAGACAGGGCAGGAACAGGTGGTCACAAGACATGTGACAGTCATGCATAGATCCCCTGCTTGCAGGCTTGCTTAAATTACTGTCCTTTTCCTGTTTGGACATAATAGTTCCATCCATTGGTGGTCACAAGACATTGTGGTTTCTATATGTTGTGAACGAACCTTCCAGTTCTGATACAAAGAAAGCTTTGTTGTCTCCTGATTGAATTAGTTTCGATCTCATGAGTAGATGAGACAAGACTGACAGGAAATCGCCCCCCGAATATTGGAGTCATGTGCTGGGATGATTCCATGGCATATCAGGGTCTGTTTATGGATAGAAATCCCTACAATGGAAAATACATTATCATACATTATTAAGGGTAATTGGTGGTCATTTTTCATATCGTCATATCGCCAGCCTGTGAGATCGCCGATACATATAATTATGTTTTCGGAGGAAAACATTTTAGGATTTCTCTCCATATAATGGACTTCTATGGTGCCCCCGAGTTTGAACTTCCAAAATGCAGTTTCAAAGAGCTCTAAACGATCCCAGCCGAGGAAGAAGGGTCTTATCTAGCGAAACGATCAGTTATTTTCTAAAAACAAATTTACAATTTATATACTTTTTAACCTCAAAAGCTCTTCTCTTCCACCCTTCTTCCTCGGCTGGGGTCGTTTAGAGCTCTTTGAAGCTGCATTTAAACTGCATTTTGGAAGTTCAAACTCAGGGGCACCATAGAAGTCCATTATATATGGAAAGAAATCATCAATTGTTTTCCTCAAACTATTTCTTTACGACTGAAGAAAGAAAGACATGAACATCTTAGATGACAAGGGGGTGAGTACATTATCTGTAAATTTTTGTTCTGGATGTGAACAATCCTGGATTGTTCCTTTAAGGCTTTGTGTATTCTCAATGGACATAATGGCTACTTTTGATAGTCTTTTGATAAAAGAGAATTAAACTGAAAGAAAGAGAATGAAAACAGTGCAGGTGTCGCTGAAGCTAGATGTGATACAGGCAGAGATTGTCTTACTATAGGGAGATGAGAGGGTCTGTATTACATAGGAATGAATGGGAAATGCCATAAGCTGTATCCCATCTGTCGCAAAAAGACAGGACCTTTGGTACCCCTTCAGCCACTTGTGAAAGGTGGACTTTCTCCACAGTGGCTGCCTGCTTAGACGGCCTCAGCACCAGCTCTACAGCCACAAAACGAAAGTTGGGCTTGCTTTCCATTCTGCAACAGTAAAGAAATGCTCCTGATGTTATGACAAACAATGCACTGAAAAGCCCATACACAAAATAAATATTTATGGAAAATACATTATCATACATCATTAAGGGTAATTGGTGGTCATTTTTCATATCGCCAGCCTGTGAGATCGCTGATACATGATATTATCGTGCATGGGTGGGAGGGGCAAGAGAGAGACTCTCTGTACTTGTATTATTTCATAACTATTGGTGTTTTACACCAGGCGTGTGTGAGACGGAGAGAGCCTATGGTAGCACCAATAATCATAATAATATACTTTCAAACATACTGATAAACTAACATGTTAAATATAAAAATATTTAAAACAGCTAGTTCATATATATATATATATATATATATATATATATATATTCGGATACAACAGTCATACACCGCTATTAGGACCGCGCGTCCTGTGACAAGTTTGCCGCGTTGGCGCACGGAAGTTATCAGTATCTGTGAAACCTGAAAAACTGTGAAAATCAAAAGTAGATTTATTTTAAAGACCAACAGTTTAACACTTTTATATTTAACATGTTTGTTTATGTCCATTATTTAGTGTTTAAAACATTTAAGTTCATATATCTGGAGTAAAGTTAAATTAAACGGATACATCATTCATACAGCGCTCCGGACCACGCACCCCATGACAAGTCCTGTTAGACTGATGATGAAGAATAAACGTCAATATTTTTTATTAATGTGCTGTAAAGAAAACGAAATGCCGAATTGAAATGAAGTGCGGTGCTGAGGTGCCACCTAATAATAATTTAATACATTAATAGGAGAATGAGCCTAATATCATCATGACTATCGACAAAGACATTGCTATCGTCGATACATGATACTATCGTCTATCAGCACAACCCTATTGTGGTGTCGCGTCTAGATAGGACACTGTGTAAGTGTCACAAAATTCTGAAATTATTGTACATTATGGAATTTTTCCATTAATGATAGTACAGAGGTCAAAATACGTACAAATACGATGATTATCGCAGATCTGGCAACACTGTTCAGAGCGGATTCTGACTAACCTACAGAAAACACCTCTGATTGGCCATTGCTTTCAACAGAGATGCCTGCGATTGGCTACAATACTCTGCAAAAACACGTTGTAAATAAACTTGTGGTTTTGTAATTCTGAACAACAACCCCCAACCACCCTCCAAAAAACAAAAACAAATTCTCATCAGATCTACACGAATCTCGTAGGTGATCTATTTTGATCTCAAAAAGGTGAGTTTTCAACGAAGGGTGAGGAGTTTCATCTACGCTGGCTACAATGATCATCGCTTCACGCTCTTCACCAAGAGCACCACACAGAAGCACACAGGAGCGTTTGAAAGCCGTGTCAGTGGATCCGTCTATGTGCAGATATATTAGGGATCCAATAATAAACGCTGGAAATGGATGTTAAAATTTCAGTACCAACTGGTATCTCGGTCTGTACTTTTGACAACACTAATCTAAGCCATAAAAATGAATTTGTCATGTCGGGTTAACATTATTGATTTAATTTTTATGTTACCACATAAAGCACACTATTAAAGGTTAAAAGCTAATACATTTTTGACTTTTATTTATAATAATTAAGAATAACGTATGCTCATACTCTGTCATGATATGGGTGAAACCATTCAATAGTGAATGGGAAACAACCCCTCTTAATTCAGTTAAAAACTGACTATATATGGACTATACACTTTGCAAAACATTAGACTTCAGGTTTTGAGAAACAAACAACACTTTGGGCAGACCTGGGGAAACTAGCATTAGCATCTAGATCTAACTAGCATCTAGAATTCTCCAAAAATCTCTTTAAGGGAAATAAAACATGGTGAAATATGTTACACCTTTACTTGTGAGTTCTGTCCTTTTCAAATTCAAAGCGATCCTCCCACAAACACTGCAGCACGATTAGCACACATCTGCAAGTAAAGTGGAGGCAACGTTTGAGAAGGAAATTCTCAAAGGAATGTTCATTGCTGATGAATATTTATGTAAAATATTAACGTCCATATGTTTGATAATGTGCAGATCTTAAAATATTATGCTGTGCTAAATATAAACAATTAACATGGTCTTGGCAGATGGGAGCAGAGCTTTTAGAGGCGTTACTGATGAACTGTGACATTGCAAATCATTTTGATTTGTTGTTTTTCTTAAAGGGGTCATCGGATGCCCATTTTCCACAAGTTGATATGATTCTTTAGGGTCTTAATGAAAAGTCTATAACATACTTTGATTAAAATTTCTCAATGGTAGTGTAAAAAACACCCTTTTTACCCTGTCAAAATCAGCTCTGTTTTCAGCACACGGTTCTAGTCCATTTTGCTTTAAATGCTAATGAGCTCTGCTCACCGCCCCTCTCTTCAGTGGCGTGATGAGCCGTTCTCTGAGACTGTTTACTTTAGCCGCGGAACTTGCTAACTAGCACATTATTAGGAAAGGCGATTTGCAAAGATTCATAAAAAACCCTTATACTCTCTTCTACTGTAGATGAAGCTGGATCACGAATGATTCGTGTGAACAGATGCATTTAGGCAGATCGGGGATTGGCGCATTCACTTCAAAACGAAAGTAACATTAATCCTCTGCGTCTTCAGCGGCTCAGATGTAAATGTCTGGAGTAAATGACGACTGCTATATTCATTATTACATCCAATCTTCTACTGTAGATGAAGCTGGATCACGAATGATTCGTGTGAACAGATGCATTTAGGCAGATCGGGGATTGGCGCATTCACTTCAAAACGAAAGTAACATTAATCCTCTGCGTCTTCAGCGGCTCAGATGTAAATGTCTGGAGTAAATGACGACTGCTATATTCATTATTACATCCAACAACAAAACACCTCAATCGCTTAATCAGAGACATTCTTGTATTCCCCTGCACCGGAGTCGACACAATGGCGGACTGATGACAGCTCAGTCAGGGCGGGTCTAAGGTAAGACACCAGTCCAGTCTGTGCTGAAACACTACTGGCAATCAACTATCGTGGGAGGGGCCTATACTGAACTATGTCATTCTGACAGGAATCTCAGAACAGCCTGACTTGAGAAAGGGGATTTTTAAAAAAAACACTGGGTGGATTTTTATCATTATAGGGTGGAGGTGTACACACACTTCCAACACATTTATGTTCAAACAGCAACAAAAGTGAATTTTGCATCTGATGACCCCTTTAAAATAAATTAGATCAGACAATATTGTGACTAAACAAGATGATTATTAATTCTGCATCAGACCTAAGGCAAGTATGACATGCACCTCACCAAAAATGTGGAAAAGATATTTTCATATCTATCATATGTTGCTGCCTCCATTACTGTGCTATACATTTAAAAGAAATGTGTTTTAATTTATAGTATACATATATAGTTTTTCCATGAATGTATTTTACAACAACACAAAGAGCAATGTAACATTGTAACATTTAGTCCTACACTTATATTTGTTCCCCACTAAATTGTTATTTCATTAAATTTATAGATGCTATAAAATTGTGCACTCATGATTTTTCTAGAATAAATTTGCCGCTTAATTATTCACTAACCTAGTTCATAGTATTTTATGATAGATAGGTTATGATTATATATTTTTTCAATTGTTATTTTTCTTTAAAAATATATTTTTTAAGTTGTCTATATTTAGTAGATTGTGTTTAACACACAAAACAGTGATGATCAGGTCAACACACTGAGGTGAAGAAATTCTACATTGATTAAAAAAAACAGTGCTGGTATCGGTATCGACCGATACTCAGAATTTTGGTATCGGATCGGTGCATCCCTAGTTGCAATCCATTCAACTTCTCTCATAGCAGCAGTCACTTTCGGTTTCATGATCAGAGAAACTTCAGCCATCTTGGAGCATAAAGTAGGCCTTGTAATGATGGAACTGCCAGGCTGCAGTGTACTAATCAGCTCTTTAAATGATGACAGATCAACAGTGCTGAAAGGATGAAGTCCTTGAATGATGTACCTCAATATAGCTGTGTTCACAGTGACTGGAGACACATGTTTGACTGGGAAAACGGAGTCAACTTTTAGTTGCTCACTGCTGGAAGCATGGGTGAAGGTCACAATCTTTCTCTTCTGTGCTGTCAATTTAGAGTAGTTTTTGAGGTAATTTGGGTGCATTCTCTGTAAAACTAAAGAGAGAAAAAAAAACAACAAATAAATAAACAAATATTTATAAAAAAATATGTCTTTATATTGGTATGCAATATAAATGTAACTTAATTACACTTTTGCACTCTCTGATTAAAGTATTATTAACAACTGAGCCATTTGCAGCCAATGCACACTTTATAATGTTAAACACTTGTTGATTTTAGAGATACAATATAATTTAGTGACTATCAAACATTAATTTATATTTCTCATTGACAAAAACACAGAACTGTAAGGTTGACATGACGGTGGATTGATTCGATAGTCATTTAGTCATTTAATAATAATTTAATTGCATTAGTTTTGCATTAAATACAACGTGATTTTCGGTAATCCAGATCTTGTTGTAGAAACACATTTCCTCGCTTGGGCATACAATTCATGGATATCTTCTCTTGCGCATGAATTCAACCACAATGAGATCTTGGGACAAGAATGATGATGATTCAAAGCAATACAGCTAACGTTATAGGCGCCAAAGTTGCCAAAACCCTCAACTGCCACAGATTGCAGACAATTACCATAACAAATAATTTAGTTATGCATTTAGTTATAAATTATGCATTCTTAACATTTTATTATGTAAGCATTATATCATCAATTGCATGCATTAGCGAACATAGGTCTACTACACAGATAAGCGACTTGCCAGTCAAGGTCAAAATGTGCAAAAAAAAGTAGCAGTAAAACAAAAAACTAACTTACCTCAATAAGCTTCTTTAAGTTTGATGGCGAACTTTTGAAGGCAGATATTTCCTTTGTGAGTGGGAGACAAAGGATATATTTCATCTTGTATGAATCCTTACTAATAAGTCAAGTCAAGTCAAGTCACCTTTATTTATATAGCGCTTTTAACAATACAGATTGTGACAAAGCAACTGAACAGCATTAATTAGGAAAATAGTGTCAATAATGCAAAATGACAATAGTAAACACTCATTTTTCAGTTAAAGACAGTTCATCATTGAATTCAGTGATGTCAACATCCAGCTAATATTAAATAATATCTTTGCAATCATGTCAACGATAACGCTGGAAATGAAGTAAATGATCCCAGAATTTTACTGAAGTGGACTATTCCTTTTAAAGTATAACTCATGTTTTCCCTGTCTACTACCTTTCATGTAACAGCTTATGACGGTCAGTAGTGAAGGGTTTGGGACTGTGAACTTTCTTATGTTGTTATTAGCTAATTAGCATTGTCATGACTATAGTCTCCAGAGTGATTAATCACATGGCATTAACAGCTCACACGACTGGTTCCCATGAGCAAAGCTGACAGATTTAAAATTGCATACTTCAGAGGGTTCCTATGTGAGTCAAGCAATAATTCCCACCTTTTAAACCAAAGAGCCAATCACCAATTGGTAAAGTCATCAGATCACCGCTCCTCTTCCCATAGAAACAGTCAATCAATCACAAGTTAGGGAATGCAAATGTGCACTCGGCTTTACCAACCTGAAATATACACTACAAGAAAAGATTTTGCTGAGGTACAGCCACGGGTGCTCTTGATCCTGTAGCTGATATTGGACTGTATTCACAGCTGAATCATGTTCCTCCATTTTCTTCCACTGATTGTTTTAATTTCTCTCAGGTCCAGGTCAAGGTGCTGTGCATTGTGGTAACTGATGCGACATGACGTCACTTCCAAAGGACCAATGAACATGTCTGGCCAATTTCATTGAATGTTAAAACGAATCTCATTGGCAGAATAAATAACTTTTAAATTAAACTGGGCATCAGCGCAGTTCAATTGGTTGTTAGTAGTAAGGGAGGACCAGCCTGCTGTGAAAGCTGTGAAAACTAATGTGGCCATACAAGCTGCTGTGCTCCCAGCCCAAATGCCATCGCCTTGGGATCCAGCTAACAGCTTCCGGCATGTACAAGACTGTCCGGAGGGTCTTTGACCTAAATGGGTGGTACTTTATGCGACTGAATGCCGGTCCTGTAAAAAGAAGCTGGCAGCCTGGTCACAAAACATCCTGGACCAGCTGGATCCCAGCCACTGTGACCAATTTCCTGCAGTCCTAACCTACAGGTATAAGATATTTTTAAGTTCCTTAACATAATACGCACACACTTAATAGTCTGACATTGTGCTATGGTCTTCTTTATTATCTATAGGTTGTCCTGTGATAGGGAGGTTGTGAGATTGATGCAGGGGCGCACGCTGGGGAACAGTGCCACAGCTCTGTACAGGCACCTGTGCCTCAGGCATAAAGAACATTTCCTGGGCCAGTCAACAATGCACCTGTCTGTGCTGAGGAATTTTGTGACCCAGAACACTGATCTCAGCAGTCTTTTTGCCCCGCTGCCACAGATGGTGCCTGTGCCTATTCCATCATGGCTGCTGTCAGTGTAAGCTAAAGACGTACTGAAACGGCTTCCTGAACTAAAGGCCCCTGTCACCTCTTTCTATGGCTCCATCTTAAAGATGAATTCAGCCAAAAACGGCACATTTAGTGTTATTTTTCCATTGTAAAATAAAAATGTCTTGTTTCTTTGATAATACTTCTCATCATGTACTTTAGGTCACCAAGAAGCTAGTTGGTGATGCTGCTGGCACCGTTGTGTGGGTGACAGATGTGGGGAACGAAGGAGAGGGAAAGGGCCTGCTTCCCATGTGTTCTGGACTTGTGGATTGCTATCGCTGAGCTGGAGAAGCTCCTCCGCAAGTCCTTTATGTGGAGCCTGGACTGCTGCTACTCAAGAGGTAAAAGCAAGGCGGCAGCAATGTTTAGCGAGTGGGACCAGCTGGTGGTCAGGCTGGATGTGTGGCATTTCATGCGGCGCATCGCAGTCGGGGTCACCACAGACTGCCACCCGCTGTACGCCCCCTTCATGGGACGCCTCTCAGCCTGCATCTTCGAGTGGGATGCTGGTGATGTTGAGAGGTTGAAGGAGGTCTGCGGCGGCAAGCCCACCGCTAAAGAGCTGGCAAGGCACTGTCGTCGCCACACTCGTGGGGCCCAGGAGACTAAGGAGCTGATCGGACGGCTCCTAAAGGACTTCATGGAGGCAACGGACACAATGGGAGTCAGGCTCTTTGACACGGACAGGATGGAAGAGATCTGGCGGACACAGCAGCGCCACATCGACTGCATCCAGGACCCACCAGGTGTGCAGCTGTACAGGAAGATAGGGCAGGTGACCAAAGGGGGGTCATTCTGCCCCAGTATCGCTGTGCACATGGCTCAACATCCTTGGAGTCCTTCCACCTGCACCTAAACCGCTTTGTGCCAGGTATGCATTTTTCCTAAACCATGCGAGTTGTTTGTTCATGTGTTTTCCATAGTGCTAACTTCTTTCTGCCTGATTTTTTTAGGAGCAAGTGCAAGTGACCTTCATTTTCAGATGTACCTGCTGGAAGGGCTTGTACAATGGAATGAGGCTCGTGCGGTTGCTGCCGTTGAAGGTGGCAGCAGAAAGGATATCTGCTATGGTGGCCAACTGCAGCAGTACGCAAACATCCTGAGCCAGCTATTTATGGGCCTTAATTTGGCGGAGGACTACACCAGCCCTGGTGAATACACAGGTAACATGTTTGTGCACACATGACACTTTTGTGTAGTAGCTGTGACACCTGTATTTCACCCATGTGCTCATCACACTTTGAATGTCTACAGGTGAACTCATTGGTGTGGAATACTGTGTATAGACTGCCAGGGCCGTATACAGATTTCCTAAAAGAATTTGCAGATCCCCTCTCAAACCTATTGGTTACTGTTGATAAAGCGCTAATTGTCGGAGATTTTAACAAACTCTTTTGGAGTCAAGCAAAACGTCACCGGGCCCACTCATCATTTTAATCATACGCTAGATTTAATTATATCACATGGAATTGATCTTATTGATATATAGATATCGTACCTCAAAGTGATGATGTTACTGACCATTTCCTTGTATCGTGCATGCTGAGTATTACTGATATTAACTATATGGCTCCGCGTTATCGTCCGGGCAGAACTATTGTTCCAGCCACCAAAGACAGATTCACAAATAACCTGCCTGATTTATCTCAACTGCTCTGTGTACCCATAAGTAAACATGAACTAGACGAAATGACTAGCAACATGGGCACTATCTTTTCTAATACATTAGAAGCTGTTGCCCCCATCAAATTGAAAAAGGTTAGAGAAAAATGTACTGCGCCATGGTACAACAGTAATACCCATTCTCTCAAGAAAAAAACTCGTAGTCTTGAGCGCAAATGGAGAAAAACTAACGTGGAAGTTTTTAGAATTGCGTGGAAAAACGGTATGTCCAGCTAAAGACGGGCTATAAAAGCTGCCAGGGCCGAGCAATATCCACAAACTCATAGAAAATAACCAAAACACTCCAAGGTTTTTATTTAGCACAGTGACTAGATTAACAAATAACCAGACGCCACCCGATCTAAATATTCCCTCACAGTTTAATAGTAATGACTTTATGAATTTCTTCACTGATAAAATAGATAACATCAGAAATACAATAACAAATGTAGATTCTACAGCATATAATACTTGCACCTAGAAAGGACCTCCACAGCCCTGAAAGACAGCGGAGACCAGGACAACTAGATGAGCCCCAGATACAGATCCCCGGTAAAGACCTTGTCTCAGACGACCACCGGGACCAGATGAGTCCTCTGCACAATGTGACTTTGCTGCAGCCTGAAATTAAACTGCTGGTTTCGTCTGGTCAGAGGAGAACTGACCCCCCCGACTGAGCCTGGTTTCTCCCAAGGTTTTTTCTCCATTCTGTCACCGATGGAGTTTTGGTTCCTTGCCGCTGTCGCCTCTGGCTTGCTTAGTTGGGGACACTTCATTTCCAGCAATATCGTCGACATGATTGCAAAGATCATAGTTGACGAGTTTTATATAGTTTGAGTGTTTATATAGTGTCGTTTCTTTATATATT
This sequence comes from Sinocyclocheilus grahami, assembly GCF_001515645.1. Taxonomy (NCBI): domain Eukaryota; kingdom Metazoa; phylum Chordata; class Actinopteri; order Cypriniformes; family Cyprinidae; genus Sinocyclocheilus; species Sinocyclocheilus grahami. The sequence continues at coordinate 151,491 of NW_015506296.1, forward strand.
TAATGTTAATAAAGATTGCTCTTTTCTCATATGTCTGTTTTATTAGATATTCATATTTATTGTGCATTTTGGAATCCCTACAGTATACCTATAGTAAATTGTCTGATGACTTAAAAATACAATTAAATATATGCATCTTACGTCAATGTTCTTTTAAATAAATTAACTTTTAAAGCACTCACATTCAAGAATAATATTAAAGCACTTATACTGCTTTAAAAATTTACATATGGTTATATATTTTTTTAAGATTGATAAAACAATTAGGATTGGTATAAAAGCATGTTTACAAAAACAATAAACTGCCTCATAAACTTAATGTAATACTATTTAAATATAACAATGCTATTTAAATATGTTATAGATATTTTAAATATATCCAATTTTATTGTATTTTCTAAATATTTTAGTAATTTTTTTTCAATATAAAATATAAGTGTCCCGAATGCCATTGATACATATAAACAATACATTAGGTAATTGAAGAATTCAATTAAATAAAAACAAAAATTTGTAAACATTGTAAATAAACATTCTATAAATGTTAAATATAAATACAATAATTACATATCAATATTAATAAAAATAAAAGTGTGTTTATGTTTACATATCTCCTCTAGTAGCATCTCAAGTTAATAGCAGACCACAGCACTCAATTTAATTCAGCAGATATTTTCAGTGAAATTTAACAACTGAAATTGTTAAATTGTATTCATGCAAAACCATGATAAAACCTTGATATTCAGCACAAACATTAACCATACATTATACAATTAAAAGTTTTCTATGCTGGATTGTACATCTCAGGTTGTGCTTATGTTTAGCTCTACAAAACTGAAAAATCTATTACACACGTTTATTAACTTACAGCTTATTTTAATAAAAGCTCTGTAAAGTCCTTGCAAATGTGTCCCTGCCACAAACTCAAAATCACTGTAATAAGAATAAGACTATCAAAAACTCTTTTTGCATGTCCATTAAGCCAGGATCATTTTTATTGCACACTGAAATTTCAAAAAATATTTTAGCCTTTTTTTTTGTCATTTTACTTTACATTTTTTTTAATAAACAAAATCAGAACAAACTTAACACTGTGGAGAGCAAAAGGACATTTGCAGTGTGCGAACCATGCATTAAATAGCATGACTCTGAAGTGCCGTTTTCTTTTCCCCCGTTCTCTGGAACAACTCACAGACCTTCAGTGAGCATGCCTGCAAAAATTAAACAAAGTTGGTCAGCATTTGTGTGTGACAATTGCATATGTTATTAATTGGCATTGTACACGTTTAAGGCCAAATATTAAGATAAAAGTAGATTACCTGCCTTACAAGCTCCCTCACTTTGCCGACAGTTCCTTGGCTTGATGAGCCTGAAGCACCGCTACAGCCTCTTCAACCTAAACGGTGCAGAAAAGGGCAGTGATCAAACAAAATCTGATCTTTGAAACTAAATGTCGAGTATATGTTTTGAGCAGGTGAACCTTGGAGTGCATGGACTCTGGAGACTCGAGCATGTGCAGTAGTTCAGAGTTGTCAATCTCCAGCAGCATGCCTGTGATCTTTCCCGCAAAAGTCGGATGCAAGGCCTGGATAAGTGGATACAGCCGCTCACCTGTATGGGATGCAAACAGTTTGGGAATTTTACTCCTGTTACGAAGTAGAACATAGATTGTGTGCTATATTCCAAGCCTTCTGAAGCCATATGATAACTTAAATTAAATAAACACGACGTTTACTCAGTTAACGCAATTTATTCCTTCCATCACCCCGCTCACATCAACAACCCCGTTCCTTAACAAACAACTCCCACTTTTTCCCGCGCGCTCACCTTTTAACCGGTGCATGCACCAACCTTATTTTTAACCCGGAAGAACCTTCTTCCATGTGAACAGAGTAGGGAGGAAATAACATGTTAACAATAACTACCTGCTACTTTACACTAAATAGACACTGTAAAGTGTCGGCACTACACCCTCTACTGAAGAGTATTGTTAATTTAGGTTACCATCACTGGTTTAAGAAGCAGGTGGTATAACATGATTGAAACTGCTCACAACTTTAACTTTTAAGTGACCGTGTGTGTGCATTCCATACCCAGGAGTTGTTTCTGCTCTTTTAAGGGTGCAGCTGCCAGCATTGAGGCAGTAAGGGGCTCCTGACCTCTCACATGAACCACCGGCTCTGTATTCGGTACTACCTAAAAAAAAAAATTTTTTTAAAACGCAGTAAAAGAAAGACCGTTATATTTCTCTATTTAAATGCTCTTAAGTGTCATCACATTGCCATGGTCTGAAACTAGTGCATGAAGTTGTCAGTTTTTGTGGCTTTTGTGTTGATAAAAGATTGATAAAACTAACATTTAGGATTAGTATGAAAGCAGTTTTACAAAAACAAACTGCCTCATAAATTTAAATAAATTTCATGCAATTAAACTATTTAAATATAACAATACTTTTTTAAAATATAATGTAATAGATATTTGAAATATATTCATTTTATTATACATTTTTAATATTTTAGAATATATATATTTAAATTTAAAATAAGTGTCTTGAATGCCATTGATGCATATGGTATAAACAAAACATTTGAGGTAATTGACAGAATTCAATTAAATAAAAAAAATTGTAAAATTTATATTGTAAATAAAAAAAAAATGATACAATTTTAAATACAAATACAATTATATTTTAATATTTGAGGCTATTCAGACCATTCAAGTAAAATAACATTTTCTGATTTTAAAATCACATTATATTCTGACAGCAGCCTGCAGCTCCCTTCTTAAGCAGCACAAGGCTACTTAATATGCATATGTCATGCCCCAGTAGCACATGGCTACTTATTATGCACCCTTCTAGACCCGCCTTCTAGACCCGCCTACTGAATTGTTCCAATTTAGGTGATTTCTTTATTTTTATTTATTATCCGTTTCTCCTTCCCCAGCACTGCAGCTCCCAACCCCCAACGTCAGGACTGCTCTCGTGACTCGTGTGAGACCATTACACCAGAAGCCGAAACATCCAAGGGCCTTTGTTTTATATTCAACTTTTGTAAATTTAGAGTCTACAGTGCCTCCATCTGCCACAAGAGGGATCTCCTCATCTGCAAAAAATGTTTTCTAGCCCAGAGTTATAGCACAATTCACTTAACTCAATTCAATAAAAAAAAATAAAAATAAAAAAAGCGCACAAGTGTACATTAGCAAGATCTTTCACTGAATCCTTAATGTGAACCTACTTTTATTTTAATGTTACGAAATCTACACGTTACTACAGTGAAACAAAGACAGTTTTGTCAAAAGGAAAGTGAGCCAACATGTTAGCCTTTTGTCACCGTTCATGTTCCCCAGCTCCACACAATCCTCATCCACATTACATCTGCTTCCCTCACTCTCTCAAGACCATTACATACAGAGGCAGACAAAAGATCCACAAATCTACAGAAATATGATTTGAGGTTCCTAGAAGCAGTGCAAAACTTGATAGTTTGTATTTGGCAGTTATAGTTTTGTCTGTTTGTTATGTCTCAGTTCACCTCTAGAGGGTCTCAAGTATAAGCTATGGGTTTCTCCACAGCTAGAGAGCATGTTAATTCAAAGTGATGTCTTTTTCTGCCACTAGGTGGCTCTCGAGTATAGGATATGCCATTGTTTATCAATAAAAGGCCACTTCGGTCTTAAGTTTCAGTATTTTACTGCATAAGCAGATAAATAGCGAATTTGGATCTTATTCCTAAATTTAAACTTTACCTATTCTGCCAGCTTGTTGCACTTATTAGCACAAATGAAGTCTTATTTGTAGTTTCATGCATTTGATCAGTCATAAGCCTAAGAGGGAGGTGCTTGCTGGGCTGTTTGCTTTCCTCAACGTGACTTCATGGATCACAGTCTTAAAGGGGTCATATGATGAGATTTCATTTTTTCCTTTCTCTTTGGAGTGTTACAAGCTCTTGGTGCATAAAGAAGATCTGCAAAGTTGCAAAGACTAAAGTCTCAAATCCAAAGAGATTTTATAAAAGTTAAGAGTCAGCCACACCTACCTAAAACGGCTCGTTCGAACACGCCCCCCCCCCATATCTACCTCACTATGTGGGAAGATTTGCATAATACCACCCAAATGTTCACGGAAAGAAAGGCGGCGTAACTTTTATTCTCGCTATAGTATTGTTGCCACTGCGTCCTGAAGATGCTGTGTGCTTCGTTGTGAAAGCGAAACTACTTAGTTTGGTCTTCCAAAAGAGGACGATATCTGCTTCGTCATGCCTAGAGCTGATCTGTGCTGGTCGCTGAGGAAATACTACAAACTTAGTGCTGTGGATCGCCGGCACATTTTATGGAGGACTGTTTACTGATCCTGGGAGAGTAACGTTAGACTAAAATGCAGTTCTGACTCACGTAAGTACGTTTTCTTTTATCATTTGCCACTGATGATTCAAATGCGAGCTTTGGGCAGTGTGGAGTAGCACTACTTGTTTGTCACTTCTCCGATCACAAATGCAAACAGGGTTTTATGTTTACGCGGCACGATGCAACGCAAGGCGTAAAAAGACAGTATAAGTCATTATAATCAGTAATTATGTCCCCACTGGATGCAACAAATGCCTCGTTTGTAATGGGTTTTAATGTTTTTGTCTGGTCGCTCCGGCCGGACACGGCATCAACAGTATGTGAGGGGCGTAACATTTCCGTCTCACGCTTGAGGTATTCGGCCAATCACAACGCACTAGATACCTGGCCAATCACAGCACACCTCGCTTTTTCAGACCGATGAGCTTTGTAAAAATCAATGCGTTTCAAAAAGGCGGGGCATAGAGGAGAAACAATGTACAGTATGTGGAAAAGTGTTTTTTTTTTGTTTTGTTTTTACTTTAAACCGCATAAACATTTCATTACACCAAATAATGTTATTTTTAGCAACATTATATGACCCCTTTAATACATCACCGAATTCTATATGCACCTTATTGATGATGCATACTATATACACACACATAAGCAGATGCTCCCAGAATACGAATGAAACGCGATAAATTGCACGTTACACGTTTCCCCGTAGAAACCACTAGAAAGATAGTACTCAGTGCGGCTTAATTTATTAAGAAATTGATATGGAGGCACCAGACCAGAGATCTGCATAAAGTTCTTCATGGGCAGGGGTTCAAGTGTAAAGCATCACGGAGCAATTCCAATACAGCAGTTGCTAGTAATATGTATTCGCTTGGAAAGGAAAAGCTTACTCAGCGAGTTCTCACGTGCTCCGAGTCTGATGATGCTCAGTCTCCATTTGGCTTCTATCAGTCAGGAGACATTTATTACGAGCACGTGGTTGTAAACCAATGAAACCATGGGAGTTTCGGGAAACATTTTGCCCAGCAGCCAATTCTTCTTCTAATAACGTTTTATGGCGGATGGCAAACCAACTTCTGGTGCATTTACCAGCTGCCAATTAAAAGATGGCGTCTGAAACATTGTCCAGCAACCAATGAAACCTGACACTCACTGACACGCCCCTAACTCGGAAACGGAGCTTAAAGAAAATTCTGGGTTTCCCCACTCTTAAAGGGGTCATATGATGCGATTTAAATTGTTCCTTTCTCTTTGGAGTGTTACAAGCTCTTGGTGCATAAAGAAGATCCGTAAAGTTGCAAAGACTAAAGTCTCAAATCCAAAGAGACATTCTTTATAAAAGTTAAGAGTCAGCCACGCCTACCTAAAACGGCTCGCTCTTCCACGCCCCACATATCTACGTCACGATGTGGGAAGATTTGCATAACGCCACCCAAATGTTCACGCAAAGAAAGAAGGCGTAACTTTTATTCTAGCTGTAGTATTGTTGTTGCTGCCACCATGTCGTGAAGGCGCTGTGTGCTTCGTTGTAAAAGCGAAACTACTTTGTTTGGTCTTCCAAAAGAGGACGATATCGCTTCGTCATGCCTAGAGCTGATCTGTGCTGGTCACTGAGGAAATACTTCAACTTTGCTCTGTGGATCGCCGGATCGGCTTTCACCGTGGACAAAGTGGAGTCCAGCCCGGTGTCGTCACATGTGGTTGCCGCAAGCATCACAATATGGTAAGGGACGTAACATTTCCATCACACGCTTGAGGAATTCGGCCAATCACAACGCACTGGATAGCTGGCCAATCAGAGCACACCTCGCTTTTTCAGACCGATGAGCTTTGTAAAAATCGATGTGTTTCAGAAAGGTGGGGCATAGAGGAGAAACAATAATGTACAGTATGTGGAAAACACTTTTTTTTTTAACCTTAAACTTCATTCATTACATTATTTTGTGTATTTGGTGTAATGAAATTTAGTAATGTTCTTTTTAGCAGCATCATATGACCCCTTTAATTACGACTGTGACATTCATGTGCTATCGACTTGTAAATACGATCTTTCCTACATGACTTGAATGCACCGATTGCAGTATAGGTCATAAACCCAGTCCTCTTGAAGAAAATTAATGGGATGCAAGCCAAACTAAAAAAAAATACTAAATTATACTTTCTATACATTTTTCCCTAAGATGGTTTCCATCATTTAGGTAGTTTTTATCAAGTTGATGTATGTTCAAGTGTTTGTTTTTCTAATAGGTTTGCTTTCAGTTATTGGATGCTATAAAAACAGGATGTGGCAACATTATTGTGAGCTTGTGATTGGGTTTGCGGGACATTAGCGCAATATACTAGGGACATTTTGGCTTCAAATTTCTACAGTTAAAGGCAACGGAGACATCTTGTCCATCTTTTTTTTTTTACAGTCTATGGTTCCAGTCCATACCCTCAATCTCACATTTCTCTTCAAACAGTCCCTAAAGTAGCTCCAGTGTTCTGACGATTTGCACAGTTCAACAACAAACAAAATAATGCTACCCATCAGATTATGCTTTATTAAAGTCTACACCTACCCCAACCCTAAACCTACCCTTACAGTAATGCAAATACAGTAATTATGTGTTGTTCCGCATATGATCAAATTGACAAAATTGATGTAAGCCCTGGTAGGACAATCTGATGGGTAGGATGAAGTTTCAGGACATCGGGTTCGAAAGGCAAAGCTGCAAGCGCCACTCCACAACCAAGTTCAGCTCGAGTACAGAATGAAAGATAAGTGTGCATGTTACCTGGTGAACGACAGAAGCTGGAGCATTGATGACTTGCTGCACATTTCGGACACCTGCCGAGTACTTGTATTGACTGACTCCTCTGACTACAGCTCCCGCTCCTGCAGTTCTCCCACCTGCAGTCTGTGTGCCAATGTTGGCTAAGTCAAGAGAAAAACAGGTACAACAAGAGATGATTCACATTCCAGCCAAAAACAGAACATTCAGGATGACACTAAATTCCGTCAACTCCAGCTCATATGATTACATGCATTTTAACATATGGACCAAAGTAATTAAGAGAGAAGAGATACAGTGCATTAAGGCCCATATCCTTTTTTTTTAAATAGATCTTATACACAAACGCACACCTTCAGACACAAATGTTTTTTGTGAGGACTTTCTGCTGACATTGTTTTTATACTTTGTTAAACACACAAAGCCTTACCCATTCGCTGGGTGTTGTTAACAATATGAGGAACCTGAGTGGAGGCCTGGCGGACTGTGCTGATGATGGTGGAGGGTCTGCGGGGCACCGCTTGTCTCACAAACTGAGCTGTGAATGGAGCTAGTGTAGCCAACAACAGAAATTAACTCATCCAAATACAAAAACACAAAAGCACACTGAGGGGTTAACAAAAAAAAGAAAAGAAAAAAAAAAAGTGTATTTGAATGATATTAGTGACTTTACCTTGAGTCCTAGGAGCTTGAGTTGTCCAGCGTGGCGCAGGCCGCAGGTTTGGTACGGTGTTGTAAAAAGAGCGAACCTGATGCTAGAAATGCAGATATGCATAGTTCACAGCAGAAGTAATGCAGATAATGCAATCGTCATACAAAACCGCACATGCATATAAACCCTTCCACCCACTTGCGGCACAGAGGTCATGTAGTAGCCGGAGCTCTGCTGGTAGGTGGTGGGTATGGCAGGGCTGGGAATGGCTCGAATGCTGGCTAGTCTCTGCATGTACTGATTGGTGAGGATTGCCTTTCGCTCCTCTTTTCTCTGGGCAAGAGCCACATATAGTGGTTTAGTGCTAACAATACGGCCATTCATCTCAGTCACTGCCTTAGTGGCCTCTTCGGGAGATGAAAAACACACAAAGCCAAAGCCTCTACTGTGGCCTCCATCGGTCATCACCTATCCCAAAATACAAAAAAATAAGCAGCAATACTTTATTCAAATTATCTCACCTTAAGATTGCACAAACAAATGTGAGAATTTTCATTTTTATCAATAAGACCTACTATTTTCATGTAATATTTTTAGGCAAAACCAGCATTATTTTAGTATCATTCAGATTTATCAGTATTTTTAAATTTGTATTTATTTCAGATTTAGTAAAAAAAAAGTTTTTAAAGTGTAGTTTATTCACTTTAATTTTGATTACATACATTAAGTTTAATTTTATTTCAAGTAACTAAAGTTTATGGTTTTAGTTTAAGATAATGATCACGGGTGAAACAGGTTCTATAATGAGAGGGGGGAAAAAGGGGAGTTTATTAAAGATGGATGGCTGGATGATGAAAAGTGTGTTAAAATGTTGCTAAAATAAATGGCTAAATAGCCATTTGAAAATGTAATTTTTCCAAATTAATAAAAAATTTCAGTTTTTACAAAATAAAAGTGACCCAAATGAATTTTATAAAAGTTACAAAAAAAAAAATATATATATATATATATATATATATATATATGAGATGACCCTAAAGCAGGAAAAAAATTATGACTATACAACTGACAATGAGAGGGGGAAAAAAGGGGAGTCTATTAAAGATGGATGGCTGGATGATGAAAAGTGTGTTAAAATGTTGCTAAAATAAATGGCTAAATAGCCATTTGAAAATGTAATTTTTCCAAATTAATAAAAAATTTCAGTTTTTACAAAATAAAAGTGACCCAAATGAATTTTATAAAAGTTACAAAAAAAAAAAATATATATATATATATATATATGAGATGACCCTAAAGCAGGAAAAAAATTATGACTATACAACTGACATCACACACACTCGCAACTAATTCCTGATTTTACAAATTTTATATTCTACTCCTATCAAACTTGTGATTCATTTTTTATTATATTTTGTAGTCCTGTTAGCATTGACGTTATTTATTAAGTTGTGTATTCTGTTGCACTTTACATTACCTTTGCACTGGTGATGGTTCCATAAGGAGCAAACTCTTTCCTCAGCTTCTCATCATCAATGCTGTCATCTAGATTTTTTACATAGAGATTTACTCCCTAAAATCAAAGAAACAATGCACGCATTAAAACATTCCTGAAAAAAATATATAATAATTTAAAAAAAAAAAATCAACATACAGTTGAGCTTGAGCATATGCAAATCCTTCTCAAATGATTAGGATGATACTGAATTTTGGCCGTGCTTGCAGATTTATACAAGTTGCCATACAGGTAAGCAGAGTTAGGTATAATGCGTTACACAGTAACGTGTTAATGTATTCCAATTACTTTTCCTGGTAACGGAGTAATGCATTACATTTTAAATTGATGTAATTTGATTAGTTACTAATGTCAATAAAATTGTGTTACTTAAGTTACAAATGCAGTGTTAAAAATATGAAGTAATCATGTTTTGCGCATCAGTATCCCCTTTAATAGATCACTGGAGATTGCGGGCTAAAATGCAGACGAGTCCTACAACATTTAGATGCAATGAAAGGTTGCCTATCATATTTCAAAATGTTGCATTCGATTTCACATATTTTAGTCTGGCATTATAGTTTGGGAAAAGTTCAACAAGTTAATGTGTACAAGTTTGTCACAGTAACACTAATATTAGTCAAAATTAATGACTCATCAGAATGAGATCCTCTGCTGGATTAAGCTGCATTGCATCGCATTCTTGAGGTAAATTCAAGGCTTATTCCTCACAGCGCATCTTCTTCCAAAAACTAAAAGTAGCCGAGATTAACTTGAATCTTTCTTTGTTTACGGAGGTGAAGTGGACAGTTACATGTATGCACATCTCAAGCCTGGTTTGGCATGGATGTTTATCTTATAGTGCATGATGCGAGTCAGTGTGATCACATTATAGGTGAGCTCAAACGGGAAAGACTGTGGCCCCATCCACACGAACGTGGTTAGGCCGTTCGTCCACATGTAAACGCAGCACCAGTTCACTGAAACCGAACATTTATATGAAAATGCCTACCAGGGTGAAGATTTTCAAAAACTCCAGTTGCAGTGTTATCGCGTAGACAGCGAAATCGCAGTTTTTGGCTTCTGACATCGGCGCCTGCGCGGTTCTCTCCACCTACTGGAGACTTTTTCAGGCTTCTGATTGGCCAACATGGCTTTACGGTTGAGATTATATCGCCACCTGTTGGTTTGGCATGCTCTTGACAGTGCTTCATAGCATGCGTTTACGTTTTCATGTGGATGGAGATTTTTTTTAAAAACGGAAGGAAAAACTCAGTTTATAAAAATACCCGTGTACGTGTGGACATAGCCTGTACCTCACATTGGTGTCACATGAATTATTTTATCAGAGAATATTTGTTTTCGACATTACTTCAAAAAAAAAAAGACACTTCAAGCTCTCTTTAGATATATCATGTCATTTTCGCTCATTTTAGTGACTTAAGGAAGATGTTTGCGGAGACTGAGAATGCAGAAAGCACACCCTATTTGTTTTCTTTATTTTACAAAAGCAAAAAAAAAAAAAGGTGATATTGCGAGTATACAAATACGTAATTTTTCAGTCAATATTAAATTAATGAAAGAACTGAGTTTCACTTTGTAGTGTATTTTTTAGGTTTGATAACTTGAAGTAAAAAACTTGAAAGTAACGAATGTAATTAGTAATCTGATTAGCCTACTTTTTAAAATGTAGTAATCAGTAATGTAATCAAATTACAATTTTAAAGTCGTAATTAGTAATTTATAGTGCATTACTTTTTTTGAGTAACTTACCCAACACTGCAGGTTAGCATATGTGCATGTACCTGGTAGCGTTGTATGCGCTCCTGCTTTATTTGCTCAAACTTGCGCTTGAGTTCTCCCTGCCTCTCCAGTCTTTTCTGAGCTCTGCCCACATAAAGGACTCTGCCATTAAGCTCTTCCCCGTTCATTTCAGTTACCGCCTACCACAGAGAGAAAAGACTTCAGTCTCCATATCTACTCACACATACTACACAATTGGTTTTCTTACCCTCCTGGCATCTCCGTGGTTTTCAAAGTTGACAAATCCAAAGCCACGAGAGCATCCCCTTTCATCCGTCATCACACACACGCTAAGGGTCTTACCTGTGAACCAGAGGCAGCTTTAAAAGAAGCAAAATCAATACTCCTAATGAAAAGTGCTTGCTGATTAATTATATCTTAAATCAAAGTTTAAAACCCCCTGCTGATACGTTTAGTGCATTTGCATATTTAACAGTACATTTCCAATTAATGTCTTTAGACGGGGAAAAAAGAAAAGAAAAACATTCCTATATGAACCTGCTTACCAAATTCAGAGAAGATGCCCTTCAGTTTCTCACTGTCAATATCTTCACCGAAGTTCTTAATATACACATTGGTGAACTCCATGGCTTTAGCTCCCAACGCTGCCTCACGCTCCTTACGAGACTTAAAATGCCCTACAAAACTGCAAATGCTGATTAAAGTTTATTTACTTGTGCATAGCAATACTGAGATTGAATTATTGCAGTAAGTACATCAAAACAAAACTTGCAAGAAAAAGCAAATACAAAATACTCAAGAAATATAAAAACATTCAATACTATACCAAATAATAATAAAAGATAAACATATACACACAAATACATATACATCTGTCCATAAATATACAAATAGGAATGGTAGAACTAGCATAGCGTTTTGTCCTTACTTTGAATAATGTCAAATTACTTCGCTTCCTAAGTGGACCATGTTTTTTCACCCCTGGTTGGTGGAAAAAGATCATGGAGAGGATGAGGAAGTAGTAGTAAGCCAAATTAGAAAACACTATGAAGGTTAATTCTATAATAGAAATAAAGGTGTATTAATTTTATTTTTTTAATATAGAAAACATGGATTGCTGACAAGGACAAAACAAAAGCACAAATAAAAAACTAAATGCATATAAAAGCGGTTTTCGACTTTTTTCCCCTCCAAGGTAGGGGTGGGCGATATGAGCTAAAATTCATAAATCACAATATTTTACACTGTCCAGGCGATATCGATATTATATTTCGATATGAGAAATTACAGGCAAAATATTTTAGCCTTCTATAACGTGAAAAATTGAGACATAGACCTGAAGTCTTTTTTTTTTTGTATTGTGCCATTTTTTTTCTCAAAAAGTGCAAACGTGCAACATGAGGTAGGCCTGTATGAATTAAATTAAATATTGTGTTCGAGTAGGCCAGTGGTTCCCAAACTTTTTCTGCCGGGCCCCCTTTTGTAGATAAAAATATTTTCAAGGCCCCCTTCACCCCCTTTTTTTTTTTTTTTTTTAAATGTGACTCCTGATGTTATGAAGAGCAGGAGTTTTCAAACAAAGTAGTCCAACAAATTTGATGGGTCACAAAAGGGGTGTGTGGAAAATGAAATTATATTTAGAAAATTGTACAAATCACAATATTTTACACGGTCCAGGCGATATCGATATTATATTTCGATATGAGAAATTACAGGCAAAATATTTTAGCCTTCTATAACGTGAAAAATTGAGACATAGACCTGAAGTCTTTTTTTTTTGTATTGTGCCATTTTTTTTCTCAAAAAGTGCAAACGTGCAACATGAGGTAGGCCTGTATGAATTAAATTAAATATTGTGTTCGAGTAGGCCAGTGGTTCCCAAACTTTTTCTGCCGGGCCCCCTTTTGTAGATAAAAATATTTTCAAGGCCCCCTTCACCCCCTTTTTTTTTTTTTTTTTTGGGAAAGTCTCTTATGGCCACCAAGGCTACATTTATTTACCAAAAATACAGTAAACACTAATATTGTAAATTTAAATTATCTATTTGAATGTTTTAACTGATAGGCTACTGTATTCCTGTGATCAAAGCGGAGTTTTCAGCATCATTACTCCAGTGTCACATAATCCTTCAGAAATCATTCTAATATGATGATTTGCTGCTCAAGAAACATTTCTGATTATCAATCTTGTAAGCATTTGTGCTGCTTAATATTTGATCATTTTCACACAAATCTCACGAATATTTGAAATTGTTCTGTGTCAGAGCGCTGGAGTTCGTCAGAAATTGAAGGCAGCATCAGTTTACTCCCGGATTTGTCGCGTCGCATCCACAGCAGAGAACATCACTGGGTTCTATTTGCTTTTGTCACATAGCGCCGCTCGCGTCTGGTGTAGACACGCTGTTTTGGTATTTGTGAACCTTAAGTATATTCATAATCTGCTTTACGTTTACCTGGCACTGGAAGTCCTTTCACAAACTTGTAACTTACATGCTTAGAGCAGAGCCATACATCGTTCATTTATATTTCTACATGGCTCCCTGCAATACAACTCTGATTCTTCAATCGCGCCATCTAGTGGTCTGTTATTGATACAACCACAACTGCTACAACTGATAACGGAGCCCTCAAGCTGGTACTGCGAGTCATATTGAGGTAATTAAAATGTCAAATTAATATTTTGCTTTCTATTATTTACTTATCAGGCAAGCGGCCGCATGATAAGCTGGATCTCACGAATATTTGAAATTGTTCTGTGTCAGAGCGCTGGAGTTCGTCAGAAATAGAAGGCAGCATCAGTTTACTCCCGGATTTGTCACGTCGCATCCACAGCAGAGAACATCACTGGGTTCTATTTGCTTTTGTCACATAGCGCCGCTCGCGTCTGGTGTAGACACGCTGTTTTGGTATTTGTGAACCTTAAGTATATTCATAATCTGCTTTACGTTTACCTGGCACTGGAAGTCCTTTCACAAACTTGTAACTTACATGCTTAGAGCAGAGGCATACATCGTTCATTTATATTTCTACATGGCTCCCTGCAATACAACTCTGATTCTTCAATCGCGCCATCTAGTGGTCTGTTATTGATACAACCACAACTGCTACAACTGATAACGGAGCCCTCAAGCTGGTACTGCGAGTCATATTGAGGTAATTAAAATGTCAAATTAATATTTTGCTTTCTATTATTTACTTATCAGGCAAGCGGCCGCATGATAAGCTGGAAAATTACTCAGTGTGGTCTATCACCCTGCAGAGGTTTCTTTTGCAAAATCTGCTGACTGTACACTATCCCTCAGTTTGGGAACCACTGGAGTAGGCGATTTGTGCGCTGTTAATTTGGTCTGTTATGATGCTCTGTGTGTTTAATTACTAATGCCGGTGTAGTACGGCGTTGCACACAGAGGACAAAAACGTTCAGCCTCGACTCTTTATCGTCATTTGTTCAAAATTGAACAAAACAATATAAATGCAAAATTTGAATTCATGAATATATAACGGTATCCACGGTATAGCAAAATCCATATCATGGAACAACATAATACCGGTAGTCACTTTCATACCGGTATAGCGCCCAGCCTTCCTTAAAGGCCCATTGTTACCCAACAAAATGTTTGATATATCCCACATACACTAAGATAATTGTGGCACTCCTGTTTTAATGAGGGCAAAGCAGCTTGTTACTTTTTGTTGCTAGGCCTTTATTAAAATAACAGTCAAGTAATTTTATATAATTAACAATGATTCATTTCATAATTCCAGAAGTTATGTTCTATATTACAGAAATCTAGCGCAAGCGTTAGTTCAGGCAGGCCACGTAGGCAGAGCTCCGCGACTCTCCTATCTCAGGTACTTGTGTGTGTGTGTTATATATATATAAATAACACACTCACATATACACACACACGGCACCATCACTCACCTCCAGCTTAGTCAAGCTCACATTCAACCCTACCTCCCACCCTCCTAATCAGAACACTTTTCCATATATTATGTCATGCACCTTGGCTGTTCGTAGTTTCTTTTCTTCCGTTTCAGATCGCCACAACAAGACAAGCTTCCCAAGCAGTCCTACTTTCATTATATTTATGTCATGCTGATGGTTCCGGGGGGTCATTACAGGCAGCTAAGTTTTATATTGTTTTTGCTGAACCCCCATACGGAACCATACCGCCAAACCAAATATTGTGTGTAATCAAAAAACTGTGTTTTACTGCCAGAGTGGTCCTGACTGAACGGTATGTTCTTTAACAAAAACAATAGTTACGGAGGAAAAATAAAAAGATCTTGATTTTGTGTTTGCGCCGAGACCCCTAGTTTTTCCCTAGCTCCCTGCTTGAGAACCACTGGTGTCAATACTTACACTTTCCGGTCATTCAGAAGCATGCCGTTCATGGTCTCAATGGCTCTGTTGGCTGCTTCTTGAGTCTCAAAGTGCACAAACCCATAACCTTTTGAGCCATTCTCATCACAAACCACCTAGGATGAAAAACGCATTAGTTACATTGTTTGTAGTCTCAGCCGTCACGCCGCTGTCAGTCTGAAGGTCTGGCAACGAGAGACTACATTGTTTGTAAATTATTTCAATCAACTTGCAGATTAAGCTGCCTTTAATAATCATTTAAAACACACAGTAATGAAAAAGGATGTACCTTACATGACAAGATGTTACCAAAGGCAGAAAAGGTGTCATAGAGAGCCTTGTTGTCAATAGACTCATCCATGTTCTTGATGAAGATGTTTCCCACACCAGACTTTCTCAGACCTGGATCTCGCTGTGACCACATGATCCTGATTGGACGACCCTTGATGACTTCATAGTTCATGGTGTCAAGGGCACATTCCGCTTTAATGTGGAGAAAAGTGAGATTTACTATTTAGAGAAGTGCTTGAATCACTAAAAGTGGCGATTAGTTTGGGTAATACATTATTATTAATGCATTTCATCCGAAATACACTAAATTCAAATCGCAGTTCTTGTTTGCTAAATTCCAGAACCGAGCTGCAATTAAAGAGCATTCTCAACACCCTAGTAAGAGTGTGCTCACCATCAGCAGGCTGCTGGAAGTTAATGTAAGCATATCCGAGGGATCTCCGTGTAATGACATCTCGGCACACACGGATGGACATGATCTGCCCAGCAGGAGAAAACTTCTGGTACAGCATGGCCTCAGTGACATCAGGATGAAGGTCACCGACATAGAGAGAGGCTAACGGGTATGCTGGTCCACTGCTATTCATCCTTCAGACGCACTCTGCAAAACAGCACCTTATGATCAGAAAAACATTATTCTTTTGTCCCCACTATCAAGGCTCTTTTAATCAACAAATTTGGTAACACTTTAACAATGAGGAAATCACTGGTTACATTTTTTCTAATTGATAAAAGTACAACTGTTAATTGTTAGTTCACGTCCATTAAATAAAATTAACAGATGCAACTTTTGATTTTAATATGTATTAGTAAACGTTGAAATTAATATTAACTATGACAACTAAATACTTTGGAAGTATTTTTCATTGTTGTTGCTTGTTAACTAATGTAGTTCACTGTGTTAACAATGGAATCTTACTGTGAAGTGTTAGGAAACAATTGTAAGATTGGTAGGAGCACAAGTACACGGATTCCTGTAACTTAGCCGATTAAAGGCTACAGGAATGCCCTCGACCTCTCTAAGATTACTTTTCAGTTAAAATTATTAAAACGCTAAAAAGAACAAAACATGATTTGATGCTCCGTGTTCAGTTTCACTTGGGTTATTTATATAGGCCTATATGAAAAGACCATATCTGCGAATCCTTCGCCAGCAACTGTGGCGGATAGGCAAAAAGTTAAAATAGCCAACTTAAAAGTTCATTATTAAAACAAGAACCCCATCTGAGGAAACAATGTTAGTTACAGTTACCTGGTGTAATGTGGAGCACAGAAGCATATCCTTCAGTGTAGCTGCAAGCGGGCTCCACCCCTTTGGGACTGTTTTTGTGTGACTTTAATTATTACCGAGGAACACCTGTCATTTGTAGCGCGCTCCATTGTGTATCAATTAAAATCCATCTGTGAGAAGAATTGCCTTTCCGTGTTGTTCCGCGAAAGAAAATAGTTCCTGCATGTGAACTCACACCGTCCATAGATTATTTAAATCACTAGCTATGTACGATCAAAATTCAAATACGGCGAACAAGGATGTTGTTATTGTGCTGTAGTAGCCGACGATCAATATCGCAATATCGATATACAGCAGTCAACATTTGAAGTGGATCAAAACCTTTCATCAAAGTTGTCCTAAAACCTCTTCTTGCCTTAGGACAACTTTGATTAACTGTTCTGATCCACTTCAAATGTTGACTGCTGTATTTAGCACCGTCTTTCGGTTTTTGGACTTTCTGATCATCTTTCCATGCATTTCATAAATCCTATGCAACCTATTGGTGGTCTTCTAGTGGTGAAAAAGTGTAATGCTGGGTGAAAATGCAGGCATCATGCAGCAGTAGCATCATGTTGACAGTTTCCACACACATCATATAAACAAGTGTAGGTAACAAAATAAATAATAATACATTTAAACATACCAAAACACATAATATACACACTATATAAACAATATGCAGGGTGAGAAACAGGAAGTGCAAATGGAGTGTCAGTGAACAGTGTACTGTGATGAAATGTGTGGATGCAACATAGAGTAACAAACTGTACAATTTCAGTATTTCTCGCTTCTTTTTTCCCAAAAAAGTCAAGAAAAAGGCAAATTAATCTTTCATCTTATTTATTTATTTATTGAAACACAAAAATGATACTAAAAGTAAAAGAAAAAAAACCGCGAAATAATGGCCTGTACAACTTTTACCAGCAGAATATGTAGGTTACTGAAAATGAAAGAGGTCTCGCACACACTTTGAAAGTGTGGCACTCTTGTAATACTGATCTGGAACAAAGCCACATCCTGTTCTCTAAATACAGTCGTGTACCCACACTCATAGGCGTAATTTGCAGGTGGGACGGGTGTCCCCACCACTTTTTGCCAGGGTCGATATTGTCCCTACCACTTTTTAAAAGTAATTGAAAAATATATTGCGGAAGGTATGTATTAAAGGGAAAACAAGATCAACAAATCATTCTTCATAATCTAATTGGGGTGATAAAAAAATAGGTGAAAGATGTATAGATGTAAGCAAAACAGACAATTTTATTTTATTGTAAAACCTGACAAGATCGTGAAATCGAAAGTGAAAGCATCTGAAGCCCGGTTTATAACATGGCAAAAGAGGAACTCCCGTTCACAAAATTCAAATCACAAATAATACAGCTGATGAAAACGAACGGGTTGAATGTTAACTACTTTCGTTTCCATATAACTATAAACAGGGATTGAAATTAACTTTTTCACTCACCAGACAACTTGGCTACTAAATTTTTAAGTTACCGGCCATTCATAACTTCTACTAGCCGAAAAAAAAGACAGAAATACACCAACAGTTTGAGGCCGTCTACACTGGGCGTGACAAAGCGACCGTTGCAAATCATTTTGTCAGTACTAAGGGTGTGCGATATTGACCAAACTAATATCTCAATATTTTCTGTGATTTTATCGATAAAGATAATTAGACGATATTTTGCTGAGTGTGTTATTGTGCTGATATCTTAAGGACTACCGTGGACAGCTGACTCCTAAAGTTTTTGATATTCTTCATATTCTGTGTGGTCAGTTCACAGCAGTGATAGAAATTAATATTTTCCAATAAGTTTAAATAGATTTTTAACTTTTATGGGCATTCTTACCTTTATAAAGCCATTTTTTTCTAAAAGTGTGCATCATCTTTTGAGTCAAATTCTTACATTTAATCAGTCAATTATAATAATAATACATTTAGGCTGTTACTAAAATTAAATCAGTATCAATAAAATTAATCTTTGCAGAAGTTGCATATGAAGTGGTATTTACATGTGTTTACACGTTAATGCAGCTTAGAGGGACATGGAATGCTTTAACCTGCAGTTACAAATGCATAAGAAATGTTTTGATATTTAAAACATGAAATGTTGAATACTGATATTTGAAATTATTTAAAAAATGAAAAGATACTTTAAATGTGAAATTAAAACCGCCAGTAGGTGGCAGCAAGTCACTGTTAAGTGAGTCATTGCGACTGAACCGAATCATTTAAACGTTGATTCCTTCAGGAACGAAACAACCTCATGTTGCTCAGTGAAACAAAACAGTGCTGCATGTGGCTGAAATATTTTTTTGTTGGCGAAATAGCGCAAAAACCGCCAATATGGTGTCTAAAACGTAAGTCTCTTGATATTAACTTATTGTTTATTGAACTGTTGTATAAAATAAATATCACATTTGTAACCATGCTGATTTTTTAAGAAAAATTCGTGTGATATTGATTAACTATCCATTTTCTGCCTCCTTATCTTGAATTATGTGATCGTTCTTAATGCATATTAATAGACTGAATCATGCAGTGAAAGAACCACTCTAAAAGCGCACGCGCACTAAAGCCTGTGTTGGTCTACTCTAACCAGACTTTATCACGTCGCGTATGCACGCCTCTGTAGGTGTGTTTTGTGTAGCTTTTGCAATATACTCGATAATGTCATGATGTCTCACGAGTTCAGTATTTGCGCTAAACCTGCGCAGATTTGGCCTGCATGAACTTCCCCAAGAAATAAATGAGTGAACATAACTTACGAAAAGTAACCCGCCAAATTGGCTAGTGATTTGACAGCGTCACCCGCAAAAAAAAACATGCTCCTGCAACCAACTGAGAAAGTTAATGGCAAAAGAGCGACCAGTGTGAAGAATGAGCCTGGAGCCCTGAATTGTCCAGCTCCCTCTGTCAGTGATCTAGCACCCCCTCAGCACCTGCGTTCAAAATTCTCTGGCGCTGCCCCTGGTACATCGATGTATTTTTGAAAAGCAAAAATTACGTTTGTTCAACTCTAAACCCAGTCCCCAAGTAAATTAGGTTATTAAATAAAAAACTAGCAAAACGAGTCGCGCGGTGTCCCCACCACATTTCAAAGCAAAGTTACGCCACTGCCCACACTGTACCCACACAAAAAGTCAGAGATCATACCTCCTGCATAATCACTCAGACACAGTGGTACTGAACAATCTTACAAAGGTCCATGATACTCTCTGGCAAACATTACAACATGAAATTTATTAAAAAGATGTCTATAGATAATTTCAGTATAACAAATTCATACACATCAATGAATGATTGTGATAAGCTAATGCCATAATTCATAGAAATGAACTGCGGAACTGCAGTTAGCTGAATATTCTTGTTTGCTGTATTTTGAGTTATTTATTTATTTATTTCAATATTTAAATATGCTTTCTATTAAATAGTTGCACTTAAACATGAATATCTTCATTCTTCATTAACTACTAGATCATGACCTAAATTTGGCCAAGGACTCTTTCTTGTGAAACCAAATGTTTCCTTAAATAGTTTTCTATGGCACTAAAGAAAACGCGAACTAGATCTGGAGTTTAAAAAGGGTGGCCTAAATAATCAAACAAAAGTGTTAAATCATTAGTTTGGTCATGAGTTGTAGTTTTACTGCTCAGCAGCTGCGGCGTTGATAGGTTTTTTTTTGTTTTTTTTATTATGCAATTGAAGAACAGCAAATACAATTACAAAGACAAGTAAGAACAAAAGACAATACGGGTTACAAACAATACTCCAAAGCATACTAGTTTAGCTTATAAGACTTACACTATGAAAGAGTCTTACATGCAATAGAATTATTAGAGTTTCTTAAAGAGTTTACATACACATCAAAATCTTTCCTGAAAATAAAAAAGTAGGGAGTTTTCTTTGAAAATGTACACTTATGAATGTAAAATTTAGCAAGATATAGCAATAGATTAATAATATATTTACAGTGAGAAGGGTCTAAATTCAAAGAGTAACCAAAAAACTAAATGTTGGGGGTTATACAAAAGTTTGGATATAAATATTTATTAACACAATTGGAAAAGTCAACCCAGAACACTTTAGAATAAGCACAGTCCCAAAACAGATGATTGATTGTTTCTTCAGACTGAAGGCAAAAGGAGCAATTGGGTGAAATACTATTGTTAAATTTAGCAAGTTTATAATTTACCGGATAACAATTATGGATCATTTTGATAGACGCGGCATTGATAGGTTTTTTTGCTTTCATTTATTGCTTCAAACAGATTTTAACATATAGATACAACACAACCTATTCACTTTATTACAATCATACAACTTATAAGAACAAAAATAAATAAATAAATACAAATTATAAAAATAAATAAATAAAATAAAACAGATATTTCTTCCTTTTCCCTAGAGACACATTTAGTATACAAATGAGTTGAAAAGCATAGCGGGGACATTATTTTTCAAAGAATTTCTCCATAAAATTTAACAAAATGTCATTATTCTTTTTGTTATTAATTAACACTAAAGACTTTTTTAACAACTCCATTTCTTTTAAAGGGGTCATATGATGCTTTTTTAAAGATCATTATTTTGTGTATTTGGTGTAACAGAATGTTGACATGCTTTAATGTTCAAAAAACACATTATTTTTCAAATACTGTCCATTATTGTAGGTCCTCTATGCCCCGTCTCTCTCAAACAGTCACATTTAGGTAGCGGCGTTGATAGGTGCATGAGCGTGACGCGTCCCGTGACGTCAGCGGGCCTGAAGGCGGAAGTAAGACAATCAGCAGCTGAACACGGAACAGCGACTGGGCTTGTGATCAGTGGTGTCTAGAGACAAGCCGACTCGGAGGGATTTTTTTAGTTTCGCAAAATACAAAACAATATGTCCGTATTCGGCAAACTGTTTGGCGGTGGGGGGAAAGGAGGCAAAGGCCCAAGCCCACAAGAAGCGATCCAGAAACTCCGCGAGACAGAAGAGATGTTAGCCAAGAAACAAGAGTTCTTAGAGCAAAAGATTGATGCGGAACTATTGACAGCAAAGAAAAACGGCACGAAAAACAAACGAGGTATGTATTTAAAACCGAGCCTCCGTGTGATAAGGACCATAGGTGTCTTAAATAACTTTTAAAAGAAAGCTGCTCTCTTCTCTCGTCGGTTTCAGTGTTGTTAGTAAGGTAGCTACACCCACGCGACACTTGCCTTAAACTCACTGATAATCGAAACTATCAAGTCACTGTATTAATATAACACACATGCCAGGTAGGATACGAAAATTAAAATCCTTGCTGTCAAGGAACTAAATCCAAGAGTTGGGCTAAATAAAGGATTGCGTTTCATATCACTTACTTGCGTCTGATTAGTGTCATGTGGCGTGTTGTGAAATAACAGCCATTGACAGGGAACTTAATCGAGTGCATTGTTTACCATAACCAAACATCCCACATGCTGGGAATCTCTTGTTTGTGTATGGTTCAATCTTAATCTTGAATATTAACTTTGTTGATTAGCTTAAAAAGTGTGTATAATAAATAAATAAATATATATATATATATATATATATGTATATGTATGTATATATATGTATATGTATATGTATGTATATATATATATAT
>NW_015506296.1:174271-197737 GCF_001515645.1 Sinocyclocheilus grahami
TATGTGTATATATATATGTATATATGTGTATATATATATGTATATATGTGTATATGTATATATGTATATATGTGTATATGTATATATGTATATATGTGTATATGTATGTATATATGTATATATATATGTATGTATATATGTGCGTGTGTGTGTGTGAAACTGATTTTGTGCATGTTTGTTATCCCTTTTTTAGCTGCTTTACAGGCCCTGAAAAGAAAGAAGCGATATGAGAAGCAGCTGGCTCAGATAGATGGCACTCTCTCCACTATTGAGTTCCAGCGAGAAGCATTGGAGAATGCTAATACAAACACAGAAGTGCTTAAAAACATGGGCTTTGCAGCCAAGGCCATGAAGACAGCGCATGAAAATATGTAAGATGCCTGAGTAAAATTTCCTATTGAATCTGTATCACAGAATGCAGTTAGTGATGTGCAAAAATATATATTGATTTAATATTATTGATTGTTGTCAGGGATATAGACAAAGTGGACGACCTCATGCAGGACATCACAGAGCAGCAGGAGTTGGCACAGGAGATTTCTGATGCCATTTCAAGGCCTGTAGGTTTTGGAGAAGACTATGATGAGGTGAGTTGAGACAAAGGGAGCGAACTTGTGTGATGTTTGATACACACTGAGGAGCATTCGAGAATTTGAATCCCCTTTGAAAAAAATCCCATAGTTTCAGTATGGTATTCAAAGTTCCTCAACAGAACTTGTTAGGATTTTAAAATATCAAACAAAGAAGCATTATGACTTAAATAAAAGTGATTTAAGATTCTGCATTATTTTAAGAAAACTTGTGACACTGATCCTGTGACTCTCAGATGTTTTTGCTCTTCGGATCGTCTTGTTAAGAACATCATCAGGTTTAAGCGAAAACATGTAGCTCAAGTGTTGCTAATGTTAAAGCAAAATGAAGATGAACCAGATTATTAGCAAATCAGACATTATTGTTAAGTTTTCATTTCAACTTAAAAAAACAAGAACAACAGCAAAATAGAAATATTTACCTGACTGGACTTATATTTGTTTAGAGAGGTACTATCTAACTCTCTGATTAAGGTGAAATGCTTAATAATACAATTTACATAGATGTATCTCTTCAAATGCAGTTTTTACCGATGTTGACCGAACAATGCGATTCTTTCCCTTTCTAGGATGAGCTTTTGGCTGAATTAGAGGAGTTGGAACAGGAGGAGCTAGACAAGAACCTGCTGGAAATTGGTGGCACAGAGGATGTCCCTCTGCCCAGTGTGCCTTTAAACCCATTACCCAAGAAACCTGTTGGTTCGTTTCATGCTGTTCAGTACATATCAACATAATACTAACATAGAATTCTTTTTTTTATATCTCACAAACTACTTTCAAAATTTTACATACGAGACAATACATGTGAAATTGGACTTGAAAATTACACAAGTAGAAAGACGTCTTGAGAGTTTCCCCTGTGGAAACCCTTATAACTATTTGCCTTTGTGTTTCTCCAGCCCAAAAAAAGAGAGAAGAGGAGGATGAGGATGACATGGAAGAACTCAAAGCATGGGCCATGTAAATTTACCCAATCTGACAGACTCTCGTTGCTCGTCGTGGTTGGCCTGGGCAGGCAAACCTGAGAACCTTCAGAGGGTTAACACTACAAAACACATTTTACCATAGCTCTTGCAGAGTGAATAAAACAAGCCCAGAAAAAAACAAGAGTTACAACGAAAATGGATATGAAGCAAGTTAATCTGACAATAAAATCTGATGACATAATATATGAAGTGACCCTTAAATGTTTGGCCATGGTTATTTAGGTAATGCATTGGTGTTTCTAATTTCCCCTTTTTTGATAGAAGTGTTTTTTGACCTCTCTACTATTCAGAAACTGGTTGTTTTGTTTTGTCATGGAGATAAGCATGTTTGCCAATACACAATTTTCATATACATGGTCAACACGCTCTCATCTCATCTGATATATTAAATATATTTGGTACTGTTGTTTGCTTCGATCTTTGATCTCAATGTGTTCTGTTAGATTAATGTTATTCAAGCACTTCCAACAGCATAAGCTTTTTTACAGTTTGTTGACAGTGACATATTATGGTTTGGTGACAAATAACAAATTAAAAATGACTAACATTAGCTCCATTTTATATATATATATAAATCTGACTGCCCATCATGTTTTGTTTGGTGCTGCATCCAAATAGTTGCAGAAAATGACCTATTTAATAACAGATCTTTCCTATTGTGCTCTTTTCAGGCCTGATTTATTGATGTGCTGAGGGTTTATCTGACAGTAGATGGTTGTAATTATACAAAAACTATACCACGTTTTTTTTTCCCTCGTATGGAAGCATATACTTTTTTGAGATGCAAAAATGCTGTATCTATTCAGGTTGAGGCATATGTGTACATTTGTATGTTTAAAAAGAATTCAGATGGCTTTTATTTGAGAGATCATTAAACTTGGATTCCTTTTCTCTGGTGTTGTTAGTCTTTCTGTAGTATACACCTTAGTTCTTGTTCAAATTATATATAAAACAATCACTTCTGTCCTGCTCTTGCACTCAAAAGCATATAAAGACGTGTCTGCTGCGTTATGTGCCTTAATGAATGGCATGCTGATGCAACTTGAGTGGCATGTCCTTTAAATAACTGAAATGCCTCTCAGCTGACTGATGAAAATTATAAGAAGAGTGGGGCATGGTGTTTGTACTGCATCTAGTTGCTCATTTCACTCTTTTCGTCTTGCCCGTGCATTCGTTGCCAAGTTGCTTTTGATGTTCTTTATTTTACATTCCTGTTGGTAAGGGGTTTGGGTGGATTCATGAATTTCAATAAAGCACATGGCTGTTTGCTTCTGAAAAAAATCTTGCTTATTTGATTGAACAATTCGATTCGTGGTGGTCTACATAAATGTCTGGAAGAAGCTACAAAACAAACAACAACAATAATATTGCTATAAATGTAAAACTGAACATAAATCTTGTAATCGATTGAAATCCTCAGCTGTACCATGGAAAGTCGCGTAATGTTGTCGTCATCATAAGGATGTAATCATTTGTCGCCGGAAGTACGCCTGCGCGCTAAGCTCGCCTGTGCTGATGCAAGACAGTGGATGGGAACAGTAGTGTTAACCGTGTCACCGAGATTTAACACGACGAGAAACAGCTATATTTGATTCAGTCATCATGTCAGAAGACGAGGTATTGTGGTGGTCTATGTGTGTCGTTTGTTATTGCTGAGAGCTGAGTGGAAATATTCAGTTATGTTGTGACTTGGCATAGATTATGAGAGCAGTTAACGTCGTGCTGTATGGTTGCACGATTTGATGTCATTGCGTATTGTTTCTAATTGTATAAAATGCAAAAACTAAAGTAAATAATACTCAACATTGCTTGAGCAGTACAAAGAGTTGAGCTCCGTATTGTATCCTTCAGCACATTGAGGCATGTTTGAGCAAATGGACCTGGTGCGTTATGTGTCCTCAGATTTTATTCGACCCCACCACAACAAAGAAGAAGAAGAAGAAGAAGAAGCCCTTCATGCTCGACGAGGATGGAGATGCAGAGGAGGCTCAGCAGACTGAACAGAACGAAGCTGAGCCTGAAGCAGCAGAGGAGCGAGAACTGGAGCCTGAAGATGATGAAGTCAAGAGAAAGGGTGAGAGGATGCAAGTATGAGCATCAGTGAAGTGTTCTGCTCTTCTCTTTTACCTCTGGGCCTCGGGTTTAGTCAAATGATTCTCAACAAATGCTTTTAAATCACAAACTTGAAAATGTCATTGCACGTGTAGAGTTTGTGCACAGTGCGGTTTCAGGATTGCACTTTTGGCCGTTTATGACACTGTTTGATCTTCACAGAGCCTTCGGATGATTTAGATGATCTGAACTTCTTTAACCAGAAAAAGAAGAAAAAGAAACCGAAGAAGGTGTTTGAAAATGACATTGAGGAGGGCATGAAGGTAATTGTTTATGTGTAGATTGCCAGGGAATGATGCAATGCGCATGAAATGCTTTTCACCACGTATCGGAAATGTGACCATATCTGTGTGATTACATTGGGCCCACTTCATCTTTAACCACTGTGCTAACATTTGAATGATTTATCCATGCACATCATTATTTGAAAAAAATGTACGTGCCCTTGTAATCTTCAAAAGCATCTTTTCTTGTTCAAGAAGGCGTTTCACTTACAAGTGCATCTCAATGAAAATGAAAAGTTCATTTATTTCAGTAATTCAACTCAAATTGTGAAACTCATGTATTAAATAAATTCATTGCACACAGACTGAAGTAGTTTAAGTCTTTGGTTCTTTTAATTGTGATGATTTTGGCTCACATTTAACAAAAACCCACCAATTCACTATCTCAACAATTAGAATATGGTGACATGCCAATCAGCAAATCAACTGAGCTTATTTTCTTGTATTGGATGGTTCTTCTAAAGGCTGTTGGCTCTTTTCATTTTATTGGTGACCAGGAGCTGAAAATTGAGGGAGACCAGCAGGAAATGATGGAGGACGATGAATTTGATCTGCTGCTTCCAACTAAAAAAAAGAAGTCAAAAAAAGTGGAGTTTTTTGAGGAAAGTGATACTGTGGAAAAGGATGATGGTATGAAGACATGCTTCATTTAATTAGTCTAATTATGCAGCTCAGTTATTTCTTATGTTTTTTCCAGAAACAGCTACAGTAATACCAGATACTATATGAAAAAGATTTTATTGGCGATTGATTAAATATTAGATTGTGTGAATTCTTCACCTATATTTCCCTGTAGTCATTGAGGATGATAAAAGCACAGATGGCGTTACATTCAGTTCACAGTCGGGCCCAGCATGGGTTGGTTCAGAGAGGGATTACACCTACGATGAGGTATGATGATTATTCATATGATGAGCAATCCTTCTTATTCCTCACACATCTGATGTACTTCTACCCCACGCTAATGGGATAGTTTTCCTTTAATTTGGAGTGTCATTATTTCCATATCTGCATCTTTACAGTTGTTAAGCCGGGTGTTTAACATCATGAGGGAGAAGAACCCTGATATGGTGGCAGGGGAGAAGAGGAAGTTTGTGATGAAGCCACCTCAGGTGGTCCGAGTTGGGACCAAGAAAACATCTTTTGTCAACTTCACTGACATCTGTAAACTGTGAGTATAAACATTTAGTCCATGTCTGCAGTTTTTATTTTTTTCCAAATAAAATAATACAAAAGATGATACATGGGTCAATTACAAGGCTTTTGTTATTGGTCCTACCAGTTTATTCAAAAATACATTAAAACATTGAAATGCTTAAAAAAAAAAACTGCACAAAAAAATCATACATACAATGATGATGCAAGCATATTTTTTTAATTACTGAATTAAATTTAGAGTGACACAACTGTTCTAATATCACAAAGAAAATCCTTATTAAAAGGATAAAATTTACATTTGACAAACATATGTCTGCGAAATCAAAATCAAGTGCAATAAAATGCAAAAACGAAATAAAAATAATAAAAGACCCTCATTAAGCATAGATAAGTAACATAGATAAGTCTCTTGAAATATTTTAAAATAGCTTTTTACAACAAGACATGGTTATTACAGATTGTAATTTGTATTTATTATTATTGAAGAATTTTTTAATTAATAATAATAAAATATTGAATATACATCATAAATTACCATATTAAAAAAAATGTTTTTTGTTTGTGTGTATTATATATATATATATATATATATATATATATATATATATGAATGAATGATT
This sequence comes from Sinocyclocheilus grahami, assembly GCF_001515645.1. Classification (NCBI taxonomy): domain Eukaryota; kingdom Metazoa; phylum Chordata; class Actinopteri; order Cypriniformes; family Cyprinidae; genus Sinocyclocheilus; species Sinocyclocheilus grahami. Next base: position 180,022 of record NW_015506296.1, read on the forward strand.
TATTTGCAAAAACATAAATTCAAAAATCATGTTTTTGTTTTTTGTATTAGTTAGCTGTATTTTTAACCATATCAAAATAACCCAACTGCAGTTTGATTGAGATTAATTGGAAAGCACAACGAAAAAACTTGATTTTTGAAAATGGTTAAAAACTGAGTTATCCGTTTTTGCAAATAAACTCATCATATATATATATATATATATATACACCTTTTAGAAAATGATTAAGGTGTATACACTCACATGCGGGTGTGAAATAAATAAATTCCTTTTCTTTAGCATGGACACTTCTACTTGTCATTGACCCATATGTGAATATAACCAAACCAGTGATTCTAGTTTATAGGTGTAATTTTATCTATTAAACTTGCATGTTTACATTTTCATCTTCAGGTTGCATCGACAGCCCAAACATCTTTTGGCGTTCCTGTTAGCTGAGTTAGGAACGTGGTGAGCTTCTAATTGCATTTCCAGAATTCTGTCAAATGTGAAAAGGTGATTTCTCCTGTAACGCAAGCAATGTCTTCCTGCTTCTAGTGGATCCATAGATGGAAATAACCAGCTTGTAATTAAGGGACGCTTTCAACAGAAACAAATAGAAAACGTCTTGAGAAGATATATAAGTAAGTCAAACATTTTGCACGTATGAAGGCCCATTTGATGATATTTGTACCCCCCGTCAAATACCCCGACATACTTGTTGTAACTTGGCATCATTTAATTTGACCTTGTACAAATAAATGAAATCTTGCACTTCAAACACTTTAAAAGCAGTTAATGCATACTGTAGCCATGAGCACTTAATCGTCATAACATTCGGTGCAAGTGATGCATCTCGCCCTCATTTCGACACGTCTTCCCATGTGAAGTTGTGCTTTCGAAATCTTGATTATCGTAGTAATACTTGTGCAGCCCTAGTTTCATGTAAATAATGTAGTGACCTCCTTTCAATTTCAGTACATGTAGTATGATAGCGTTTAGCTCAGTCCACTCCACTCCTTTGGTTTACAGAAAACAAGGTGAAAACACAGCATTTACTGTTTAAGTTACTCATTTTCGACAATGAATTTTCTCTTTGTGTTTCACAGAGGAATATGTGACTTGTCACACCTGCCGCTCACCGGATACAATTCTGCAGAAGGACACGCGTCTCTACTTCCTGCAGTGTGAAACCTGTCACTCACGCTGCTCTGTAGCCAGCATCAAGACCGGCTTCCAGGCTGTCACCGGCAAAAGAGCCCAGCTTCGAGCCAAAGCCAACTAATACAAGCACCCTGTTCTGGCCTCTTCCTCAGACTGATGCTCTGCCCCTCTGGCTGACGGCTGTCCTCGCTGCTCTCCTCTGAAGCGCAGTGACCCAAGGCTTGGAGTGAACTCTGGAGGGTTTTGAGTGTAATCTCTATTAATAAATCTGACTCTGAAGCTAGAAGGCTTGCGAACAGGCTGCCTCTGATTTGCTTGTCTTACTTTACCTCCTTCCTCCAGAAATATGTTTTTCTGCATTTAGCATATCTGATAACCAGAGCATATTTCTGTCTATTTGGTACATTTTTACTTTCAGAGCAGTATTTGTTTTTCAGAGAAAATGCAGTGATATAATTGGATGGAAAATGAATTTTGCAAAATGAACCACAGCCCTTTATATATTGGACTTTGTTTTATCAAAGGAAAACGGAATCTCCCAATGCTAAGTCAATGCACAAGAATGCAAGAATGTTCAGACTGGATCCAAGCGAGTGTTTCGTGATCCAGACATTTCTGCAAAAGTGTGACGTTGAATCTCCTCCGGTCTCTAGAAAATGAGAAAACTTCAGTAGAACATTGGGCAGCAGATGTTTGGGCATGTTTGCAGTGCGTAGATGGAACTGAATGCTTTTTGTTGGCATATTTGAAATTGGATTTTTTTTTTTTATAAAAATGACTAAAGGTTTCAGTTTTGTGTCCTTGTTTCTTGCTTATTGGTGCATGCAAATGTTTGGTTCTGTAAGATTTTTATTAGCCGCAAGGACACATTAAATCGATCAAAAATTACAGGAAAGGCATTTATAATGTTACAAAGATTTCAAATAAATGCTGTTCTTTTTAACTTTTTATTCATCAAAGAATCCTAAAAAATTTATCACAGTTTAAATAAAAAATATTAAGCAGCTCAACTGTTTTATGCAGTGATATAATTGGATGGAAAATGAATTTTGCAAAATGAACCACAGCCTTTTATATCGGACTTTGTTTTATCAAAGGAAAACGGAATCTCCCAATGCTAAGTCAATGCACAAGAATGCAAGAATGTTCAGACTGGATCCAAGCGAGTGTTTCGTGATCCAGACATTTCTGCAAAAGTGTGACGTTGAATCTCCTCCGGTCTCTAGAAAATGAGAAAACTTCAGTAGAACATTGGGCAGCAGATGTTTGGGCATGTTTGCAGTGCGTAGATGGAACTGAATGCTTTTTGTTGGCATATTTGAAATTGGATTTTTTTTTTTTATAAAAATGACTAAAGGTTTCAGTTTTGTGTCCTTGTTTCTTGCTTATTGGTGCATGCAAATGTTTGGTTCTGTAAGATTTTTATTAGCCGCAAGGACACATTAAATCGATCAAAAATTACAGGAAAGGCATTTATAATGTTACAAAGATTTCAAATAAATGCTGTTCTTTTTAACTTTTTATTCATCAAAGAATCCTAAAAAATTTATCACAGTTTAAATAAAAAATATTAAGCAGCTCAACTGTTTTCAACGTTGATAAGAAATGTTTCTTGAGCAGCAAATCAGCATATTAGAATGATTTCTGAAGATCATGTGACTCTGAAGACTGGAGTACTGATGCTGAAAAACCAGCTTTGATCACAGGAATAGAGAACAGTCCATTTAAAATGGTAAAAATATTTCTATAGATAGATCTTACCAAACCAAAACTTTTGAACTGTAAAGTAGTTAACATCTTTCACTGTGTCGGGCTGATGTAGCTTTTTCAAACATTGCTTGTGTTTGCTTTTATTTATTGATTTTTAATTGTATTTATTGTTTAGATGCAGTACTTCTGTGACTTCTTTATGTCAAAGATACTTTGTTCTAGTTTCAGTAGATTGGAGATGAAATAGCAGTGGGCGTATTCCTCTGCTGCCTGTTTTACCAGAGTAAAGCTCAGAGTAAAGCTGCCACACTTTACCTCACTCACAAATGTGCTTCACTGATTTTAGCCTGAACAGCTGACAACTTTGGGTCTATGCTGTATTTCTGCAGGAAATGTGTCACTTATACCTGCAGACAGTGGCATTTACAAATAAACATAATACTAATGAAGTTCAAAAACCAGAGCTAAGAACACAGACGTTAATATAAACGCTTTCTCTGTGCATAACTTCTTAATTAAATTCTGTGCTTAACTTGTCATTGCTTTAATGAGTCAGTACTCGTCGATCCCGGTATTTGAACATGAACTAAACGGGTTACTCATGATGTTCAATGCATGTTACATAATAACAAACACGTTCAGACAGTGGGAACGGTTCGCAGGAAGCGGAAGTGTCTCTGTAAGCGGAAGAGGTTTAGCCCAGAGCAACCGAAGAGCGACGCGGAGGACGGGGACCCGATTTGTGTCTTTTTAACGATTAAAGTCAGAGCAAACGCCGTTTATAACGTGAGTGTATTTCCCTTATTCAGTCTATGGCTCTCCATGTGTCTCACCTGACATGCTTTCATTGCTGGAACGGCCTTGTGTTCGTTCTCGCGGCCAGCGGAGGGGGTTAGCAGCTTGCTAAGCGCTTCAGGCCTCGGGCTGTCAGACGCCCTGAGTCGATACAATGAAATATCCGAGCCCCCTGCCAGCATTTAGTGTTAGATAATAGTATAACGTTAGCAGTATTGTTTAGAAGGTTGAGAGTCATTACATATTGTCGGAGAGTTTCTTCCTCTCAGTGAAAGGGTGTGTGGTTAGCGCGCTAGCTCACATCAGCGGAGCTGGCGGAGTGCGATTGAAGCGATTGGCTGAACGTCTCGAGCGAGAAAAGGACAGATTATTTATTATGAAAGCCGCGGCACAGTTCGATTATTTTAGCAACGGCCTGAATGTTCAATTTGATTGCGTAAAATACGCTTTCATCTACTATTTAGTCGCTGTTTTGCCTCTAAGCAGGCCTTGTTAAATGTGACAAGCGAGTGTTAGACATGATGCCATAATGTTTTATGTTGGTAGTGCATTACACTTTCTTATCACTTTCTTCTCAATGAGATCATAAACCTATTAGGGCTGTGTTTTGTAATATATTTTATTATTCGACACAAGCTCTTGATTCGATCCGTTTCGAGACAGGATGTACAAGAAAAAATATCTCTGAAGTAATACTGTAAATTATTTAGGGAACCCCGTCAATTATTACATGAATATTAAAGAGTGCAAACTGTTAAATAAAATTGCTGTTTATTTTTAGACAGTAATCAGCACTGAATTGTATACAAACCTGTGTCTGTCTGTCTGTCTGTCTGTGTGTGTGTCTGTCTGTCTGTCTGTGTGTCTGTCTGTCTGTCTGTGTGTGTGTCTGTGTCTGTCTGTCTGTGTGTCTGTGTCTGTCTGTCTGTCTGTGTGTGTCTGTGTCTGTCTGTGTCTGTCTGTCTGTCTGTGTGTGTGTGTGTGTCTGTCTGTGTGTCTGTCTGTCTGTCTCTGTGTGTGTGTCTGTCTGTGTCTGTTTGTGTGTCTGTCTGTCTGTGTCTGTCTGTGTGTCTGTCTCTGTGTCTGTGTCTGTCTGTCTGTCTCTGTGTGTGTGTCTGTCTGTCTGTCTGTGTCTGTCTGTCTGTCTGTCTGTGTGTCTGTGTGTCTGTCTCTGTGTCTGTGTGTCTGTGTGTCTGTCTCTGTGTCTGTGTGTCTGTCTGTCTGTCTCTGTGTGTGTGTCTGTCTGTCTGTCTCCGTGGGTGTGTGTCTGTCTGTCTCTGTGTCTGTCTCTGTGTCTGTGTCTGTCTGTCTGTCTCTGTGGGTGTGTGTCTGTCTGTCTGTCTCCGTGGGTGTGTGTCTGTCTGTCTCTGTGTCTGTCTCTGTGTCTGTGTCTGTCTGTCTGTCTCTGTGGGTGTGTGTCTGTCTGTCTGTCTCCGTGGGTGTGTGTCTGTCTGTCTCTGTGTCTGTCTCTGTGTCTGTGTCTGTCTGTCTGTCTCTGTGGGTGTGTGTCTGTCTGTCTGTCTCCGTGGGTGTGTGTCTGTCTGTCTCTGTGTCTGTCTCTGTGTCTGTGTCTGTCTGTCTGTCTCTGTGGGTGTGTGTCTGTCTGTCTGTCTCCGTGGGTGTGTGTCTGTCTGTCTCTGTGTCTGTCTCTGTGTCTGTGTCTGTCTGTCTGTCTCTGTGTCTGTGTCTGTCTGTGTGTGTGTGTCTGTGTGTGTGTCTGTGCATCTCTGCGTGTGTGTGTGTGTGTGTGCGCGTGGCTGTGTGTGTGCGCGTGTGTCTGCGTGTGTGTGTGTGTGCGTGTCTGTCTGTCTGTGTGTCTGTGTCTGTGTGTCTGTGTGTGTGTGTCTGTGTGTGTGTGTCTGTCTGTGTGTCTGTCTGTCTGTCTCTGTGGGTGTGTGTCTGTCTGTCTGTCTCCGTGGGTGTGTGTCTGTCTGTCTCTGTGTCTGTGTCTGTCTGTGTGTCTGTCTGTGTGTGTGTGTGTCTCTGTCTGTCTGTGTCTGTCTCTCTGTGTGTGTGTGTGTGTGTGTGTGTTGTGTCTGTCTGTGTGTCTGTCTGTCTGTCTGTGTGTCTGTCTGTCTGTCTCTGTGTGTGTGTCTGTGTGCGCGTCTGCATCTCTGCGTGTGTGTGTGTGTGCGTGGCTGTGTGTCTGTCTGTGTGTGTCTGTCTGTCTGTCTGTGTCTGTGTCTGTCTGTCTGTGAAACCGAAACCAAATAGCGTTGAAACAGGAAGTGAAGTAAACCGAAGAGAATGACAAAATAACGGTCCACTTAACAACATAAACCTGACAATAAGATTGTTAGTCTATCGTTAGCCTATATGTATAACAGTTAGCCTAGCTGTAATCTGATTTTCTAATCTGACTGGACAAGAGACTTTCTATTGATATTTCCACCTGCGCTCGTTCTAGACGGGCTGTCAGTCAGTGCAGTTCCAGTGCTGCGGATGAAGAGTAACAGTAACCTTGCTCTGAAGGGATGTAGCTCTCATCATAGTCTTCCTCCAGCACAAAAATGTCTTAATGATAGTAGTTGTTTCTAGTCCAATTCATTGTTGAAAATATAAATATTTAAACGTGATTGTCATAACTTGTGTACATGACAGATGTATTCAAACATACATTAAATAAGAATTCACTAACAGGTTAAGTAAAAATATAATGAATATGTAGAACCGTGCACATATTTATCAAAATGCTCTTCTCTAGAGTTCATTTTTCTTGCTAACTATTGAGTTTATGGACATTGAATGGCTTTTGCAAGTTTGTGACATTGCTTACAAGCTGTTTTATTGACATACGTCTGGTTGAAACGCAGATTTAACGATTACATGAGACATGATGTGTTTCAGTAAGTTGTACTGTTTCTTTCAACACCTGATGTTCATAAAATGTATTTTGTGCTATTAACTATTAGTCAAGACGAAGAAATGATCAGTTCATGTGCCACTTTAACTTGTGTGGCTACGGTGATCTGTCATGCCATAATAAAGTGTGTCAAAACTGCATTCTTTTAATTCCATGATTAAAATTTGAAAGCTGAGACATTGTTCATATCAAAAGTAACAGCACAAAGCTTATTAAAATTATTGGATGGGTGGCACGCTACAAATAATGTTTAGTCAAGTTTTGTGCATCAGCTGAAAACAGCATAAACTAAAATATCAAACTTGGATTTAAGAATCGATATCAGATGAAAATGAAGATTGTTAATCGACTGCTCATCATCAATTATTGAGCATTAATACTTTTCAAAACCTTCTAAATCCATTTAATTTGGTGGTTTTCTGTGAATTATTGTGCTCATACCTACTCGTATCTGATTCTCAGTCTAAAAATGGACAAGAGTGACCTGGTGCAGAAAGCCAAGCTTGCCGAGCAGGCCGAGCGCTATGATGACATGGCAGCCGCTATGAAGGCTGTTACCGAGGGCGGCGTGGAGCTCTCCAATGAAGAGCGCAACCTGCTCTCTGTGGCTTTCAAGAACGTGGTGGGCGCCCGTCGCTCCTCCTGGCGTGTGATCTCCAGCATCGAGCAGAAGACCGAGGGGAACGAGAAGAAGCAACAGATGGCACGCGAGTATCGTGAAAAGATTGAGACGGAGCTGCAGGACATCTGCAATGATGTGCTGGTATCTGCACTTCTTTCTCTTCATCTTCTGAACCTTTTATAATGATGACATCACTTGAAGTTCATTCTTAAATACAAAATATTTCGTTTTCAGTTTACAAAGAACACTTTAATTTCAGTTTTTCCATTTTTCACTGTTTCACCACAAATATGAGCCATCCTGATGGTCCCAACCTGTCTTGACAGGGTCTTTTGGAGAAGTTCCTCATTCCCAATGCTTCTCAGGCAGAGAGCAAGGTGTTTTACCTGAAAATGAAAGGCGATTACTTTAGATACTTATCTGAGGTCGCGTCTGGAGAATCTAAGACCAGTAAGTGCATTGTATGTGTCTATCTAGCTAGCTATCTAGCTATCATTCTTTCTGTTGTTCTGTCTTGTCTATCTTTCTTTTGTTCTATCTATCTGTCTATCTATCAGTCATCTATCTATCTTTCTTTTGTTCTATCTATCTGTCTATCTATCAGTCATCTATCTATCTATCTATCTATTGTTCTGTCTATCGTTCTGTCTGAAGTTTGTGTTTCCCATACATTGATTTATTTGTGGCGGCCCGCCATAATATCAACATTGACTGCCACAAATAGATTTGCACAGATTTGTCCAAAACTCATGCAAGAATCGTGAAATGGCTGGATTAAACTTCAAAAGGCTATGATTCATTGAATAAATAGGAGCGCTGCACATTACAAAGTCAAAACACAGCATGTTAATGTGAATGTATCGCTGAAGGGAACCGACTGTCTTCAGAAAAGTATTGATGGCATGTTCTTATAATGTCTGATAAAGTAGCGTTTATAGGTGCAGCGTTGCTTTGCCGTTACTGAGGAAAACCGCTATATTTCTGCAGTTTCCAAAAGTGCCACCTACTGGCAGAGAATGAATTTGCATTTTCAATCAGCCTGTCTGCTGTTTTTGTTAAGACCATTGTGACAATCGACCCATATTTTTAAGAAGCAAACATAAAAATGTGAAGAACATTTCATAAAACTTTGTTTCTATAAAACCCTGTATCTGAACTGTAAATCATGCTTTATACAGTCATATTACGGTTTAAAATGTTACGGTATTCATTTTGCAGATTTTTAAAAGGTGGTTAAAAGCCTTAAATTTGATTTTAAAAAACCTGCAGATACCCCGACATAGGCTAAATGATATTAACTATAATGTTAACTTCTTTAACTCTGTTGCTCAGTGTCTGCTCCTTCAATCCAGATGAATATTACAAAATATTTTCCTAAAATTATTTTTCAGAAAGCCCTGTAAAATAGCATGTTCAAACAAAGAATGTTAAATGTGCTAAAAAAAATGTAGAGATGTTGTGTGAGGGAGATGTTTAATTATGTATATAAAGTTCTTCGCATAAATATTTGCATTGGAGCATGTTTTTTTTAGTATTACAATACAAAAAAACAACCCCCCCTCCCCCTCCATTGGGGGAAGTGCCGCCATAAATAGAGTGTAGGTCTGTGGGAAATTCTGTGTTCTATTTCTATTTGTCTGTCGTTCTATCTGTCTGTCTGTTATGTCATGTCTGTCAATTTATCTATCGTTCTATCTATAATTATATTGTTCTATCTCTCTGTCTGTCTGTCTGTCATTTATCTATCTATCTGTATTTCCATCTATGAGTGATACACCTAAATTTAGGAAATATTTGGCCAAAACAGAAAATTCTGGCGTAATTCTTTTAGAGAGCCAAAATCGTAGATCGAAAGTTTAATTAGCACTTCTCCAAAGGTGCGTTTTGACTGTTTTAGCTTCTATTTTGTGAACATGGCGTGGATACTCTTCAACAGGTAAACACGTCAGCAGTGTGGAGTGGACACACATTAGCGTGACCAAAAATGATTCTAGAGTAGCAGTATGTAAAATTTGTTAGGCTGAAACATTGAGAAGTGGCTTGTTGCCAAAGAAATTTACACACTGATCAGAATAATGAGTTCAGTTACCCAAATTGAATTCTGAAAATGTCCTTTTCAGTTTTGGTTTTTGATTAAATAATAACTTTCCTTTTGATTTCGGTAAAAAGTTAATTTCAGTGCATCACTACTATCTATCTGTCTGACTATTTTTGACATAATGCTAGCAACATAAGGGGCCATTCACACAGGATGAGTTCTTGCATTTAACCAAATTTGGACAGAGACTTTTTTTTATAGAAATTCAACTGATTTTAACTTGCCAAGTATTGAGAGACCGTACAGTCGCCAAAGATGCCCATCTAGTGCATGTGTACATATAAAACCATAAAAAACGAGAATGTGTCCTATGTGGACAGCCTCTTACACTTCATCATATAAATGTGTATTTTATTTCTTTGCAAATCTTGACTACAGTAAACATTGTTACAATACAAGCACCAGTGTATTTAATGCTCATTCAACCCAAATGAGAAACCAGAGCCTCTCTTACAGGCTTTTGATGAAGCCATTGCTGAGCTTGACACTTTAAATGAGGACTCCTACAAAGACAGCACCTTGATCATGCAGCTTCTAAGGGACAACCTCACTGTAAGTCCTCCATCATACATTCTGCACCAGTGTTATTTCTGTTTCAGTGCTTTATTGGCTCATACATTATATTAATTCTCATACCTGCAGCTTTGGACGTCAGAAAACCAGGGCGACGAAGCAGGCGACAACGAGAACTAGGGGAGCCGCACTGATCTCCAAACACCCACACATCCACCTTAAATACACAAATGGCTTCCACCAACCCTCCCATCTCATTCCACCCTACAGCACCCACCCCTCTCAAAATCCAGTTCCCAGCCCCGCTCCCCTGTACCTTCTGAACGATGATCAGCACCCGCAGGAAGACGCTCAGCGAAGCCCCCGTGGCTGGGAGGGGGGGGTGTTGGCTCACAGGGTGACATGCTGACATTAGAGCAGGTCCAGTCATTTTGTTTGTGAATTTAATGTGTACTGATTATCAAACCCTGTCCTTTATGCATGTCTGAGTGAGACTGTAAGAGTGTGTGTGCTGCTAACGGAGAGTAACTGTGTGTGTGTGTGTGTGTGTTTGAAAGTGAGAGTGAGTGTATTGGGGATCGGGGTTGTGAACTCTAATTTTCCTTCCTGATAAATCCCTTTGTTCCACTTTAGCTGGTTGTGCATTTTTCATCCTTTTTTTTTGTGAGACTGTAAGAGTGTGTGTGCTGCTAACGGAGAGTAACTGTGTGTGTGTGTGTGTGTGTTTGAAAGTGAGAGTGAGTGTATTGGGGATCGGGGTTGTGAACTCTAATTTTCCTTCCTGATAAATCCCTTTGTTCCACTTTAGCTGGTTGTGCATTTTTCATCCTTTTTTTTTGTTTTTGTTACGATCATTTTTTTTTTTAGTATAATTCATCGGTATTTACAGGTTTTATTGTATGGTTATTAAACTGGCAGTTTATTTTCACCAAATACAGAGTAAGTCTGACATCTCTGCTTTCTTGTTCAATTCTGTGCTGCTTAAACTGTGTTTTCATTGATGTCATTCTTAAACAAGCAGTGACATTTTTAAACATTAATTTTAAAGACAACACTAAAGTATTTTGAACTAATTTAAATGGTATTAACTTGAATGAGTAAAGCTAGCTTTTAAGTTTTCTTTCTGCTTTGACATACTATGTTAATAATACATTGAAGTACATAAATACATATAGGGTTATAACCCTACAGTACAATCAAATGAGGTTAGACTTTTTTTTCTGTTTTTATTAAGTCAGAACAGCTTGTTTGAGAAGTACCATAATTTTGCCACTAGGTGGGCAGAATACTAATGTTCAAAAGGTTGGGTTCCAGTAAGATTAACTGATTGCTTGGTTGATTTTTAGGAAATTATTACTTTTATTAAAGGATGCATTTCATTGATCAAATGTAACATTAACGAGATTTTTTAATGTTACAAAAGATTTCTATTTCCAATAAATGCTGTTCTTTTGAACTTTGTTCATCAAAGAAAAAAGTAATAAAAGAAATTGCACAACTCTTTTCAACACTGATAAGAAAATGTTTCTTGAGCTGCAAATCAGTATTCTGAAGGATTATGCGACACTGAAGACTGAAGTTGTGATGCTGAAAATTCAGCTCTGCATCAGGAAAAAAAGACATTTTAAAATATGTTCATATAAAAAATAAAAAAACAGTTATTTTAAATTGACTAACCCCAAACTGCTGTGAATTACAGTTGGCAAATATAAAAAGGTTCATGAGGTTGCACCATAAGGTTTTCTTAGCATATAATTTTTCTCAGTGAATGAAAGATAAGTTGGTTTGTGCAATTATTTGCACTTGATATGTTAAAGGATAAGGATAATCTTACACTTCATCATATAAATGTGTATTTTATTTCTTTGCAAATCTTGACTACAGTAAACATTGTTACAATACAAGCACCAGTGTATTTAATGCTCATTCAACCCAAATGAGAAACCAGAGCCTCTCTTACAGGCTTTTGATGAAGCCATTGCTGAGCTTGACACTTTAAATGAGGACTCCTACAAAGACAGCACCTTGATCATGCAGCTTCTAAGGGACAACCTCACTGTAAGTCCTCCATCATACATTCTGCACCAGTGTTATTTCTGTTTCAGTGCTTTATTGGCTCATACATTATATTAATTCTCATACCTGCAGCTTTGGACGTCAGAAAACCAGGGCGACGAAGCAGGCGACAACGAGAACTAGGGGAGCCGCACTGATCTCCAAACACCCACACATCCACCTTAAATACACAAATGGCTTCCACCAACCCTCCCATCTCATTCCACCCTACAGCACCCACCCCTCTCAAAATCCAGTTCCCAGCCCCGCTCCCCTGTACCTTCTGAACGATGATCAGCACCCGCAGGAAGACGCTCAGCGAAGCCCCCGTGGCTGGGAGGGGGGGGTGTTGGCTCACAGGGTGACATGCTGACATTAGAGCAGGTCCAGTCATTTTGTTTGTGAATTTAATGTGTACTGATTATCAAACCCTGTCCTTTATGCATGTCTGAGTGAGACTGTAAGAGTGTGTGTGCTGCTAACGGAGAGTAACTGTGTGTGTGTGTGTGTGTGTTTGAAAGTGAGAGTGAGTGTATTGGGGATCGGGGTTGTGAACTCTAATTTTCCTTCCTGATAAATCCCTTTGTTCCACTTTAGCTGGTTGTGCATTTTTCCTCCTTTTTTTTTGTTTTTGTTACGATCATTTTTTTTTTTTAGTATAATTCATCGGTATTTACAGGTTTTATTGTATGGTTATTAAACTGGCAGTTTATTTTCACCAAATACAGAGTAAGTCTGACATCTCTGCTTTCTTGTTCAATTCTGTGCTGCTTAAACTGTGTTTTCATTGATGTCATTCTTAAACAAGCAGTGACATTTTTAAACATTAATTTTAAAGACAACACTAAAGTATTTTGAACTAATTTAAATGGTATTAACTTGAATGAGTAAAGCTAGCTTTTAAGTTTTCTTTCTGCTTTGACATACTATGTTAATAATACATTGAAGTACATAAATACATATAGGGTTATAACCCTACAGTACAATCAAATGAGGTTAGACTTTTTTTTCTGTTTTTATTAAGTCAGAACAGCTTGTTTGAGAAGTACCATAATTTTGCCACTAGGTGGGCAGAATACTAATGTTCAAAAGGTTGGGTTCCAGTAAGATTAACTGATTGCTTGGTTGATTTTTAGGAAATTATTACTTTTATTAAAGGATGCATTTCATTGATCAAATGTAACATTAACGAGATTTTTTAATGTTACAAAAGATTTCTATTTCCAATAAATGCTGTTCTTTTGAACTTTGTTCATCAAAGAAAAAAGTAATAAAAGAAATTGCACAACTCTTTTCAACACTGATAAGAAAATGTTTCTTGAGCTGCAAATCAGTATTCTGAAGGATTATGCGACACTGAAGACTGAAGTTGTGATGCTGAAAATTCAGCTCTGCATCAGGAAAAAAAAGACATTTTAAAATATGTTCATATAAAAAATAAAAAAAGTTATTTTAAATTGACTAACCCCAAACTGCTGTGAATTACAGTTGGCAAATATAAAAAGGTTCATGAGGTTGCACCATAAGGTTTTCTTAGCATATAATTTTTCTCAGTGAATGAAAGATAAGTTGGTTTGTGCAATTATTTGCACTTGATATGTTAAAGGATAAGGATAACCAGCATTGCATTGTTACAATGTCGGTAATAAATTAGCAATGTGTACCCTGATGTATTCTTTATCCTAAAACTTGGTAAATGATGTTAAGGTGTTTACAATCAACATGCTTGGATAACCAGCATTGCATTGTTACAATGTCGGTAATAAATGAGCAATGTGTACCCTGATGTATTCTTTATCCTAAAACTTGGTAAATGATGTTAAGGTGTTTACAATCAACATGCTTTAAGAACAATAAGCACAAATCATAATAGGCAAAAGCGTTTATTGTAAGGGAAATCCCACAACATAGTGTACAAGCAAGGTCTATAGAAAAATGTAATCAAAGCCACTTTATTCGCACAAAAAAGAGTGAAATCGTATCAGCAGTATTCTACCATTACCCTTTTGCCATATCTTTACAAGAAGAAAAACGGCAAATACCATTTCATATTAGATGCGTTAACAATTAAGAAATAGATTTGTTTCAGTGCATTTAAAGTGGAGGGGATGCTGATTGAATTGAAGTGGCCAAATCCACAAGATCAGCTGCCGTTCGCTGCCAAAGAACATTAACAGTAATGTAAGCTTATCAGTCTAGCCTGATGAGTGAGTTAATGAGTAAAACCAAACCAGAACTAATCAACACATTAGAAAATTATGTACAGTAACACTTACACTTAGACACGCAGGAGTATGAGATGTACAGGTACTTGAATGTGCCGAAACATGGATCCGAGAAGACACTGTTGGAGGCTAATATGGAGCAGCTTCTTTTCCCTTCACATCTAAACAATAATAAAAGATCAATTAAAGGGGTCATATGATGCTGCTAAAAAGAAGATTATTTGGTGTAAGCCTAATGTTAGCAAGTGAAATGTCACTCCAGTGGCTAAGGACTGTGCAAGCTTTGGGGGTGCTGACGGAAGCCATCTGTTGCATCTTTGCTTTGATCATCTTACTGAATATGATCCAGATGCATTTTTTTTATGAAACCTGCCTACATTTAGTGATGGGAGAAACAAAGCTTTTCGAAGCATTGAATCAATTGAACCAATTGCTTCGAAAAATGATTCAATGTTTGGAAGCACTTGAAACAGCACATGCTGGCGACACCTGCTGGTGAAAACGTTGCAAAAGCATCAAGAACTCAGACCAAAACTTACAAAACAAATGGAAATGTTTATTTTTTAGAAATACCATTTTTTTAAATAAATAATAAACACTTAAATACTATTAAATATTAGTGATTGTGTTATGTTTTAAGCATAATCAAACCCTTAACACACAATTAACTAAAGTAATTATTTAATGAATTAATTGATTTATGTAATTATTTAATTATTAATTAAGTGTTTTCATTAGAGCTGTCTATAAAAACCAGCAGGCAAGAGTAGTGTTATCAGTCAGGAGAAGGAGATGGATTTAATTCTATCGTAAGCTCATTTTGTTATTTTTAAGGTATGATGTGATTTGGAGGTTGAAAGTACTGAATGTTTTTACACATTTTTTAAAACTATACAGCCATCTGTGTTAAAAGGAAGTTCTCTTTTGTTTAACCCACAACATCTGGCCCTGGATTCTTTATTTTTTTAAAGTAAAATTTTGTGGGATTTCATGTCACATGATTAACTGGGCAACTAGAAGTGGTTCATGGGTTCACTTTTGGCGCTTTTCCACTGCATGGTACGGCTCTGTACGGTTCACTTTTGGGGGGTTTTCCACTGGGTACAGTACCTGGTACCTGGTACTTTTTTAGTACCACGTCAGTTGAGGTTCCAAGTGAACCGTACCGTTACCAAAACGTGACGTGTAAACTCTGCAGATCACTGATTGGCTGGAGAGAGTATCGTCACTACCTGCGTCACTGAACTTGCGACACGAGACAAAACAGAACCGCTAGATTTAAATCAGCACAGCCAGCGAAGGATCGAGCGCACTTTTTTAACAACCAAAAAGTGGCTGTTTCGTTGTGTGTTGAGGAAGTACGACGTTCCTCTCGTTGATAGCACAGGAGCGGATCCAGCGAGAGCTTGATGGGGCGACGCGGAATGAAAAAGTTTTTCAGGAGGCGCGGCAAAAGAGGCGGGCGCAACTATAACGACATGTGAATAATCCCACCCACTCTAAAGCGGTACTGAACTGCAGTGGAAACGCAAACCGTGCCGAGCCGAGTTGTACCACGCAGTGGAAAAGCGCCATTTGAGATCAACACCCCCTAGTGGTGAACCATCGGAGTTTCGAAACGTTTCGAAACAGTGTGATGTAACGAAGCTTTGTTTGCAAAAATCACATGACCTGGCCTGTTTGATAAGCGCTCCGAGACACTGATTCGAAACAAAAGATTTGCGAATGTTTCGAAGCTTCGTGAAGCAGTGTTTCGAACGCACCCATCACTACCTACATTCAGGTGTTGATAAAAAAAAGAATGCTTGAAGCTAGAATACAACTTTTTTTTTTTTAAGTAGATCTATTCTTTATTTTGGTGTATTGCACAGTGAGATATTCATACAACAAAATATTCTGGGGACAATGAAATTTTAGTGAAAATCATCAAAAATGCTGGAGGTGGCTGGCGACTTCAAAAACGTTGGCAGGGAAAGAGTTCAAGTCATTTTATTACCCTACAGGGAGAAAATACTTAGACTAGCCTTAGTCTTAGCTGGTCTCCCAGCCTGGCCAACATGGTTTGGGTTGTTTTTTTCAACAGGGGAAGAATAAATTACATGTGAAAAATTGTACAATGAGCATGTAAACTGACCTGCTGGCGACTGTTGTGTGTGAATTTAAGGAGTAGCAGTCAGTTTTGGCAAGCTGAGCAGGAGGTCGTCCAGTAGAGCACGTGCTGCTGTCAGTTCGGCCGTAGTTAGCGCTGTGAATGTGTATGACAGTCCCATGCTCTGAAAACATAAATTCTATATTTTACAGTCTCTGGGATGCAAAAAAAAGTAATCGTATAATACAATTTTGGGGATTTTGGCAAACTCTGTAATGCATTAACTGAAATGTTAAAAATAAGAAACAATCAATTAAGAAGAGAATACACACCACAGGTCAGGGCACTCGTCTTATGTTCACAGACCAAACTTGAAACTACAGTAAACAGAGTGATAATTTAAAGCAGTTTAAAAAATGTAAATATAAAATAAATGTGAAGCAGGCTTAGTGAGTAATGGTTTATTTATATGTGCTCTGCCTTATGAAAAAGAGCTGTGCATAATTGTATTGAATGTGCACTTGTAGTATTTACTTGTAGTGTAAAAAGAGTCATTTAAATCTTAAAAGTGTATTTAAAAACCGTATTTGTAGATAATATAATATTAATAAAATTTAAGGCCACTTAACACTCTCTTAATACTCTCATGACTGTTTCTTAACACAAGTATACATTTCATAAGTGCACTTTGTAATGTCAAATTATTTTTGTTGTAAAAGTACATTTTATATATAATTTTGGAAAGTCCACCCAATTGGCCCAACAAATGGTGGCTGAAGGTTTTCTGCATGTTTGGTCTTTTCGATAAGCAAAGTAATTTCAATTAAACTCTAATCTCTAACTCTAACCTTGAATTTTCTCCAGGTATGGAGAAAATCTCTGATCATGACCTATATATACCTATAGGTCTCCTAGCCTGGCCAGCATGGTTTGGGTTGTTTTTTCAACGGAAAGACTAAATTACATGCGAAAATTTGTACATTGAGCACGTAAACTGACGTGCTAGCGACTACTGTGTGTGAAAACTGGGCATCATGCACTAAACGACGGAAGATCACACACTACCAGACTTTAAATTCCTTCCGATCACAACAAACTCACAGAAATGTTGCTAGGAGATGCATGACAAATTAAAATAATGTATGTTTTAAAATCTGAGCCGACCAACATTACTTTCTCTGATAGTAGTTTGAGACATTTCAAGTGATACAAAAAGGAGTTAGGGTTCATTTTAATCAATAATGAAATCTATGGCAAAAAAATGTTTGTCAACGAGCTTTTTTCCAATGACTAAAATGAGACAATGACAAGATGACAATATGGTCATTAAACGATAACTGTTGATGATAAAATACATAACTAAAATGTATTTATGTTTGCAATTGCCAGATATCAAGGGCCCTATATTAACGATCTAAGAGCATGGTCTAAAGCACATGGCGCAGGTGCATTTAAGGCGTGTCCGAATTCAAGAGAGATTTGCGATGCCTTCCGAAAATCTCAGAATCGAGATATACTGTATATATAGTATATATAGCCTGTGTGTGTGTGTGTGTGTGTGTGTGTGTGTGTGTGTGTGTGTGTGTGTAAAATATAGACCCCA
>NW_015506296.1:197891-204425 GCF_001515645.1 Sinocyclocheilus grahami
TGTGTGTGTGTGTGTGTGTGTGTGTGTGTGTGTGTGTGTGTGTGTGTGTGTTTGTATAATAAATAGCCTACAATAAATCAGTACACTACATGAGGCAAAACAAACCATGTGTATGAGTTGTTGACATTTTGTTGCTTATTGGTGAAAGTGCAATACTTCTAATGAAATGTAAAAATTAATTTCTCAAATGACAACAATCACTGCGATTATAATTTTTAGCTAAATTTGTATCAGATTAACCATTATACAACATGACGAAAATGTGACTTAAGTTTTCATTAAAACTATACTTTAATTCTCAGATATTTCTTCAACTAATACTTGACTAAACAAAAACAGGACCAAGTTGACTAAATGGGATAAAAACTAAAAAGTATATTTGACACAGGACTAAGACTACAGACTACATAAAAAAATAGCTGACAAAATGAACACTATATCATTGGCATTCATGTGGAACAATATATATTTAGCAATTTACAATTCTGAGTGAACTACACTCTTAAAAATAAAGGTGCTTCACGATCCCATAGAAGAACCTTTTCCATAAAGAACCTTTAACATCTGAAGAACCTTTCTGTTTCACAAAAGGTTCTTT
Organism: Sinocyclocheilus grahami; assembly: GCF_001515645.1. Lineage (NCBI taxonomy): Eukaryota > Metazoa > Chordata > Actinopteri > Cypriniformes > Cyprinidae > Sinocyclocheilus > Sinocyclocheilus grahami. Next base: position 198,490 of record NW_015506296.1, read on the forward strand.
GTGGCAAAAGAAGGTTCTTCAGATTACAAAAAGTTAAGAAAGAGTTGGTTCTTTAAAGAACCTTTGACTGAATGGTTCTTTGTGGAACCAAAAATGGTTCTTCTATGGCATCGCTTGAAGAACCTTTCGAAGCACCTTTATTTTTAAGAGTGTAAGTGAAGGAAAGGATGGGCAAATGGAAGGAAATGGTGGAGAAGGAACAAATGTGAAGGAAGGACAGGTGAGAAAGAAGGACTCCCACATCTTCACAAATAGATGTCTGTATGTTAATACACTGATTGTATTGTCCGAATTTCTGGAGATCAAAGTGTCTGAGGTTCTTCCACCCTTAAAACTTGAATCATATTTCAAAGACAACAGAAGTAATTATGCAGTTACATGATGTACTTACATCCTACTTAAGTGGTTCAAAAAAGGACTCTTAAGTTCTACTAATTGAATTTCAAATAAATGTATACATTTTCATTTGATTGAAATTAGCATGGAATTAAATGTCCTTAAACATTACATTAAGTTCCCAGTACATTATTTTAAAGTATATTATAACCACAATAAGTACTCTTTTAAAAAATATGCTAAAGTGTACCTTTTTTTTCCCGCAAGGGTTGCTTGCAGGGGAGAAAAAACTTTTGAACTTTGACTAATGTGTTTCAAAAGTCTCTTAAATCAAAATATTCTAAACACACTTCCTGAAAATAACAGAATGAATTGAGTATCAAACAGGACGATAAATACTCACGAATTCCATGAGGGAGGCAAAAATAAGAGATTGCAAGATACTTGTATGTGCCAAAGCAGGGATCAGTGAAGATCATATGCGTTGCATACACCTCACAATTTTCCAGGCCATTGCAGCTTTACATGTCAAAAAAAGGAAGACTTACATTAATCATTGCATCTTTATCCCAGCTAACAAAAATGTGTTATAGGAACATTATTAAGCATTGTTTCTGAATGCTCTCTGAGTTAAAGAAAACAATAAGAGACTGTTCCATTTTATCATGGGAATGTGACTATTGAACGTTCTCTAAACAAGTAATAAGTAGTAATGTTTTAAAAAGGTTAGACTGATGTCCTACTAAAACATTTTAGAAAAAACATTCCATGGACATTTTATAGATGTGTTTTTAATACAATAGGCTACATTTTGAAAATGTTATTAAAGACTAGACTTCAAACTTCAAACATTCTACTGGAAGAACATTTGTTAACTTGTTCGTTAACTGAGAGAACCTTACAGAAAATTCCCTGTTAGCTGCAGACGGTATTTAAAGAAGTTCATGAACTTTAAAACAATTCATTTATCTACCTTTTCGACACAAAACTCAGTGCATTGGGTGAATAGCAGTTGGTGTTTTGAAGCTGTTCAGATGGACGTCCATGAGAGCAGGTGATTTTATCTGTACGTCCATAGTTTGCAGCATTTATCTGAATCTTACCATTTTCTACATGGGGATAAAACAATTGTATTTCTTAAATGAATCCATGTGATCTGATTTCTTGAAACAAAGTAAGAGATATGGAAAAATCACTCACTACATTTCAAATAACCGTATCCACCATGACAAGTCACACTTGTTTCTGGAAGATGATGGAGGATATAAGACAGTTATACAGAGAAGGAAATGATAAAGAACTGGAATTGGAGGAAGAGAGAGAAAAAGTTCAAACCTGCTGGGATGCAAATGTAGTTGGTAGTGTAGTACTTGTAGGTGCCAAAACATGGATCTGGTGTGGAGAGTCCTTGAGTGTTTAACCCACACGTTCTCAGTCCATCACACCTGTTTAAAGATAAAGACATATGCAAGTAAACCAGCAACATACTCATAATTCTATCTACAGTGCACAGCATAAATGAGTACACCCCCTCTGAATAAATATAAAAGATGTATTTTCTTAATGATCACTAATATAATTCATGGAAAGATGGCAAAATTGAAACATATTAAACATATACTTAATAAAAACTACAAAATAAATGCCAATATTTTCTGTAAGATAAGTAAACTAGCCAATTTTGTTTAAATGAAGGATTGCAGAAATGAGTACACCCTAGATTTAATTCAGAAAATGTATAATATTCTAGTACTTAGTATGTCCTCCAGAACTTAAAGTATACTGCTCTGGCCCTTCTTGGCACTGAGTGTACAAGTTCATGACACATTTTCACATCTGTGCTGTTTAACTCCTGGAGGACGACCTCCTTAAGTGACAACAACCATGCATGTCACTTCTGCAGGCTGCGTCATACTCTGTGAGATAACGTGTCACTCTTTTCATAGCTTTTGCCGGCTCTGAGACACATGCATGTTATTTCTCCGGCTCTTTTTCTAGCAAAAATTCACTCATCACTAAATGAAAACTTAAAGTGAAGACCTGATTATTTCAGGAGTCTTATCACAAGTCCATTGTTTTTGAATGTTGGTGCTACTTCTGCTATATTTTTACACTTAAAACAATAATTTGGTATTCCTCTTGTACCATTGTCCTCTTTTATGCTAAGAAATAAGTCACCTGGCAGTTCTCTCCCAAGTGGTTCCACTGCTGCCAGTATTAGGTCTGAGTATGATTCAGTGGGCTATATAACACTTTTAATTGTCAAGAACAGTTTTGGTTCAATATACTTACCTGTTAAAATAGCCTTAAACCTATACACTTTTTTTATTTATTTTATTTTTTTTAGTAACTTTCGAGAGGGTGTACTCATTTTTGCAACACAAAATGTTATCACTTTGATAAGAAAATCTTATTTTGCTGAATCATTTTGGCATTCATCTTTGGTAATTGATCAAGCAGGCTTGTTGGAACATTACATCTCCAAAGAACCCTAACATGTCTTCTAAGTAAAGAGTAATTGCTGAATTTGTTAAGTTTTAGAGGGGGTGTACTCATTTATGCTGTGCACTGTATTTCCTCTTACCGTTTATAGATCACAGGGACATTTATTGAACACCAAGTATTAGATATTTGACTTTGTGGTCGTCCAAAGCTGCAAATTTGGCTGCTTGTGCGGCCATATGTTGCTGATTGTACACTGATCACACCAGTATCTGAACAGAAGAAAAATATAATTTCACAATGGATTACTGTTCACAACAATAACAATAGTATATATAAATAAATAACTTTAGACACAACAACATCTTACCACAACTGAGATGCTGTACAAAGCCATCACATGTAACTACAGTCGCTGAAAAATTTAAGAGTGCAGCTTCAAGATATTATTTGTCATTTGTAACAAGGTGTGATTGACAAACTATAAGGATAAAAACAATAAACTCAAAATAGGAAAATACTAAATCTGACAGATTTTCATATAAGGCTGTCCAATAAAAAGAAAAAAAGAAGGGAAAAAAACACTACTTCAAAACACATGCAAAGTTCTTACAAATGTACTTATTGTATTTATGGTGGTTTAATGTACTCTTTTATTATAAAACTCCGGAATTGTTCATTCATAAATATCATTATGTTTTGGGGGAGTTGCACCACATGACATATATAACCTGAACTAACCTAATAATGTAAATAAGAATAATAAAATCATACAGTAGTGACATATTCACACCACAACCCACCCAAATAAACAACAACTATATGAAATTTAAAGCTGGACAATTCAGTCAAGTAATCTTTGCTTAACTGCTGATTGTTGATGTGGTTCATGGATAATGAAATACCTGCAGATATCAGCAATCTGGAGTTCAGAAGCACCACTGTAAGACAACAACAGAAGATAAATGATTAACATCCCTGTGCAATGCTAATCTTAAAGTCATTCAAACTGTTCTCAACCCTAAATTTAACCCACATGTCTAAAAGTGCAACTATACAATAGTGTCCACTGTGCGTCTGACTTTGCAATTCAATCAGATGAAAGAAACTTACAGGTAAGCAGGAGGACACTGTGAGAGAACATGGTTTTGCTGTCACAGTCAAAGGTGTAGATGTAGCCTCTGATGAGCTGATCCATATTTATACAGTCTGTTTTCTGATTATTCAATCAGATAAGAATCTTAAACTCTTAAACTTATTTGGAAAGTAAAGACATCTGTGTAAAAAATGTGATGTTGAGCAAACACTTCCTATTATAATAGGAACTTACTTGATAATTTCTCAATAGTGCAAATATTTTCACATCACATATTTCACAGTGCATATTTTTTCCATTAAATTAAACTCACCTGAAAGTAAATGAGGCCATTACATATAAGATTTTATAGAGTCTGTCCCTCCAACAGAGATGAAGTCGGGTCTTGAATCTTGTACAAACTCCCGTTCGGGATGTTGATGCAGAGGCTGATTTCACGTGTTCCACCAAGATTGGTTTACAGTGATTGACCTGAAGGATGCATACTTCACATCTCAATTTTGCCTCAACACAGATGCCCTGGGGTGCGTTTCCCAAAAGCAACTATGGTCACAAGTTCCGTCATTACCAGTAGAGTTCAATGGAACTTATACGACCATAGCTAACAATGCTTTTGGGAAACACACCCTGGACTGCACCTGGAGCTTAGGAGCTCCGATCAGCTCTTGTTTTCATTGGAGGTCAGCAGAAGGTAAAGGCTGTCTCCAAGCAGAGGATGGCTGTACCAAAAACAGAAACAAAATGATGTTCACTCTTTTTTTGTTGTTGTTGTAAAAAACAAAATACAGCAGCAGTGACCCTCTTTGCGGTGAGTGTTTTTTCAATCCCGTTTTCGGTATGAAAGACTATCTGGCTCACGAAGCGCTGGGTAGGTTGCGACTTGGGATGCCAGTTGTTACTTGGCATGCGAGAGCTTTCCAACACCTGTATCCCCAAGTCGCATGACACATTTCAGCGGTTGTGGGACTTTCCATAGGGATCCCATGCGTCAGTATGTCAACATAATGTCGAACGTGACTGACTGAAAGGGAATGTCTCGATTATGTATGGAACCCTGATCTGCCACAACCTTGAACTACCCCACTGAATGGTTGAGACATGGTCTGGGCTCCTCAGAACAAACTTGAATGAGTGGATGCATGCCGCCATCTGAGGGTGTTTTCACACTAGTTAGTGTGAGCCTTCCAAACACTCTCAGAGCGGTTCAGCTCATATGTGAACAAGCAAAGTTGACCCAAAAGTGAACCGTACTCATTTGTGGTTCAATTTCCTCTTGATTTGTGAAAGCAATTTGGTCCCAGTTTGTATGGACCAACATAACAGCTTGAAGTTGACCTAAGCAGTTTACTATTTGTATAGTTTTTTTTTTTGTAAAGCCTATATGTATATATATTACTATATGTATGTATTATATTATTTACAGATGTAGGCCTAAATATTTCAGTCTCGTTACATTTATCAAACAAACAAACAAACAAACTGTTAACTTTAACAATACAAAACAATTCTGTTGTCATTGATGTAATCTACGGCTAGCTGTGCATTCATTTTAATTAAAGGGGCTGAACAAAAGTATAACACAAAATGCTTAGGAATTACAACCATTTAGGGCAAATTTCACAATTCGATTCTCATTCACAAGCTTTCGATTTGATTCAATTCAATATCGATTATTTTGGATATATATCAGGTACAGTACTTGACAAATTTTCTCAAGAAAAAAAAATCTCTCAACTAATGCTGTAAAATATACACGAGAGTCAGTTTGTACTACATTACTATAATATTGAAGATTAAAATTGACTGATTTGTAAGCTAACGTTATAGCCTACAACTGCTAAAATTACACTTAATTAAGTTTTTAAAACAATAAAGTCACAATTACATAATATTTCTACTTCAATTCGTTTTTTTTTATATAAACATTTAAATGGTGGCTGTCATAAATGATGGATTCATTCAAACATTAATTAAACATAAGAACAGTAAAAATTATCATGAATATGTTATATGGTGCATATATTTAGCAAAATACCCCTCTCTACAGTTTATTTTTCTATCT
>NW_015506296.1:204615-209620 GCF_001515645.1 Sinocyclocheilus grahami
GCTCTACCGCGTCTGTAGAACTGAGACGCTACAGCGATCTGTCACTCCACATTAAACAGTGCCAAAACGCCATTTATTGTTTGAATACTGCAATACAATGGACAGAATTTGAAATCTGAGACTTTGCTTCATATTAAAAGCACCAAAGCACAATGCTTATTGCGATATATTGGATGGGAGGTGCCCTTCAATGTTCCGTCCATTAACTGAAAACAGGCAACACTAATCGATTCTTGGGATTTAAAGGGTTAGTTCACCCAAAAAGGAAAATTTTGTCATTAATTACTCACCCTCGTGTTGTTCCAACCCCGGATTACCTTCGTTCATCTTCGGAACACAATTTAAGATATTTTTGATGAAATCTGAGGGCTCTCGGACCCTCCCATAGACAGCAAGGTAACTACCACGTTCAAGGTCCAGAAAAGTAGCAAGATGATCGACAAAGTAGTCCGTGTGACGTCAGTGGTTCAACTGTAAAGTTACGAAGCTACGAGAATACTTTTTTGCCCAAAGAAAACAAAAATAACGACTTTATTCCACATTTTCGTCTCTACTGTGTCACTTGTGGACGCGGGTTCACGACAGTACCATGACGCTCGTGAACTGTCGTGAACCCGCGTCCAGTACCCATGGTACTGTCGTGAACCCGCGTCCACAAGATGAAATGTGTTGCCAGGTTTTTTTTTTTTTTGTAGTTCAGCACTGAATGTAGATTTTCATCTTATTGAAGACATTTATTTCTTAAAAATTTAATTAAAGAACATGTATATATATATATAATTGCAACAAAAATATATAATTTAGGCAAATCTAACTTTCATAGACAGAGTCAATTATTTACTTTTGTACACATTAGTTTGATCTGATTGTACATGTTCAATTCTGCTTTTTCCTATCAGCAGGGCCGTTTTAACCATTGGGCTAGGCGGGGCTGAAGCCCCGGGGCCCAACAAAAACGTGGCATAGCACTTTCCATAACATCCGTTTTTCAAGATGCACCTGTATGTTTGTCTGATCTTTGGCGTGATCACGCGCAGCAGTGCAAAGTTGATTCTGTGCTTACTTGATCTAATATTTTATGTTTTTTAAAATGTTGTAGATTTAAGTAGCAAATGAGAATCGCTCAAATTAATGCATATATCTTGAGAGAAAGGTCTTCTTTATGATTTTCAGTTTTGTTTTAGATAATTAAAGCAACAGTTTTTAAATAACGAAAGAATATGTAACGTATGGTACTTTAGCCCCCTGCTGTTGGGGCTAAAGGCCCACAGTAATTAACTGAAACGGTAAATTAAAAGTAAATTAATGGTCATGACAAAATGGAAAAGTTAATTTACATGACACCGTAAGGTGGCGCTACTCTGTTAAAAAAAAAATTAAGCTCCTCCCCTCACTTCCGGTTCTGTGGCTGCGGTTCTGAAACTGCTGGTGCTGCGGGTCTGCAGCTGGATACTATTGGTTTATAATGGGTTTTCATGTTTTTGTCTCGTCGCTCCGGCCGGACAGGGCATCATCACAGTATGGTGAGGGGCGTAACATTTCCGTCACACGCTTGAGGTATTCGGCCAATCACAACACACTGGATAGCTGGCCAATCACAGCACACCTCGCTTTTCAGACCGATGAGCTTTGTAAAAATCAACGCGTTTCAGAAAGGCGGGGCATAGAGGAGAAACAATAATGTACAGTATGTGGAAAATAATGTGTTTTTTTAACCTTAAACCACATAAACACATTTCATTACACCAAATAATGTTCTTTTTAGCAACACCATATGATCCTCTTAATAGTTTATTGACACTGGAAGAAAACAAATTCTGCTGAATAATCAAAGACTATTAAAACATCATTAATTTAAATAAAACATTGTTGTAATTTAGACAAACACATCAAGAATCAGCGTATGAATCTCAACAATGGTGACAATCCACAAACTAAATAAACAGATCAACTCTGAATATGACAAAGCATGCTACTAAAACTCAACACAAACTAAATAAAATAAAAATAAAAGCACATAGTAAGAATGTCAATTGTCATGACAAAATGGGCTTAATAGTGAATTGTTCATTTGATAAAATTCAATTTAATTATTGTGTACATTTTGATTGTTACTTTTAAAATGATGCTGCTGTTTGTGTGTGTATGTTTTATTGAAATGTTTTAGTTTTCATATAGAAAAATGTATGATGCACGTGGTTCTTGACGTTGGAGTAAACATTTATTTAGAATCTTGTGATTAAAGTATATTTTATATAAAATGCCCAGAAGTTTCAAACATTATTTTTAATATCACAAACAGGAAATTACTCGCATAATACAATGAAACGAATAACTATATAGGTCTACAACTAATTTACACAAGATTAATGTTTCTAAAATGCTTAATATGTCATTTCCTTATCCTCTTCCTCCATTATAAGGAAAAGAGGCTCTTCCACTGGCCCCCTGAACAGATGTCTGTTTAATGGAGCCATTTCACAACGTCTGTGAGATTACTGGGATCTCCTTCATTACAGAATATTAAAGGAAAATGTAACTTTAATATTTCTTATTAATGTATATAGACAGATTTAAGACATACCTCACAAGCGTAGCCTGTTATCCAATTGGAAGGGCCTCTTGTAGGGTTTCTGCACTGTATTATACATGTTTCTTGGTTAATTTAAAAATTGGTCAGAAGGGGGTGCAAATGTAATGGTGTGCTGGAGGAAATGTCCAGTACCTTTCAGAGAAAACCATCTGGAGTCCACCATCTCCGTATGATTGGAATGTCACACTGGAAGACACAAACATAGAGAAATCTTTAAATATCAACTGCTACAACATCATAAAGGTCAATTACTTTAACTGATAACTACTTACAGATGTAAAATCAAAGGGTGCTCCCAAGACAAGATGTACTGGAAAACAACAAAAAATAAGAATATTCTCCCTGTAAATGGCACAAAAAAAACCTTCCTTGTTCATTATTTAACAACTAAATAATCACACCAATAACTGGTTGCAAAAATGTATAGCATAGCCTAAAATAAGTAGGTACACAGGTAAACTATTATGCAATAATAAATTGTGAGTACATTAAACAAACAGCTAAAGATATGCATACCTCCACAGACAGCATGTTGAAGTGGATTTGAAGATTACTTTTTAATTTGACCAGTTTGGCTGGCTTAAACATGCTGGTCAAGCAGAACAATCTTAAATCATATGAACAAGTCAGAAAACACTATGACAATTCAGACAAACCGGAAGAGGTAGGTATAGATTGAGACAGCACCATTGGTTTGGGATTACTCACTGCTGACTGGACGAGACATCTGTCAATCAACGTATACAGGGAAGAACCAGCCGAAGAACAGCAGAGTCCTGGTAGAAAGTTCGGAGATGGTACTAAAGTAGCTCCGTTTAAATGTATTGTATTGAATTGTCCTTTCTATGGAATAAAAAATACGGGGTGTCTATTTACATTTAGTTAAAAGTGGCTGTGATTTATCAGCTACAGTGGTGCAGATGGATTAGCATGTGGTATTGGCTTTTTGACGCGATCGACCCGGGTTCGTCTCACTTTTGCCGAACTTTTTTTTGAGAACTACATGACACAACACTTCACAGTTGGTTGTGTTACTGTTAGTCATTCTCCTCAAATGCTACTGAGCTTTAAATTATGATATATATTTTGTGTTTAAGCCCATTCGGTAGTGAAATAAACAACATATTTATATATGATTTGACAGTTTATTTGAATAAATATAAAAAATCATAAAAGGTGTGCATTATAACTGAGAACTACATGAACACTTCACAGTTGGTTGTGATACTGTAAGTAATTTTCCTCAAATGCTATTGAAGTTAGAAAAGTGTATACCAATGTGGTATGTAACTTTAGAGACGGTCCCTAGATTTGCAAATATCGAATGCCAGGAAATGACACCTCTGGCCATTCTGTTGGGTCGTTTGTAAAGTCACAGATACTGTACAGACAATACAGCTCAGTTTTTTATGTATCTTGCTCTGTTGAACGGCAAAAGTGACTTTACATAGGCTATACTGGATTAACACCATGCATCTCCAGTCAGCGGGAAAGCCATGCACCCAGCTATCACAAGACCCGAGCAAGTCCATGATTGACACCCTCTCATTAGCATGTTGTGAAGAAGAAAAATAAAAGTGGAACTACATTCAGAAATACACGAGGGATCAAACGATAATAGTTAGGATGAGTTTAGCATTTCCTTAAACATTTTCCATTTGGCCACCAATTTATTTTATTTATTTGCCTATACTGTATTTCATCACACGTTTAATTATTTATATATGTATTTAAACAAGAATACGTGTATTTATACACACATTTATTTATTTATTTGTGTATTTATTATTTTTAATTTCTGCAGGTTTGGTCCTCCATATACAACCAGACAGCAGACAATTCACAACCAGACAACATGAAGAATGTTGAACGGGGTAAGATAAGACACGTCATGGATCATCACACCAGTATACAAAAAAAAAAAAAAAAAGCCAAACTATCTTGATATTTGATCTTTTCTAAAGTCATTGTGCTCTGTTTAGATTCTAACTCGGCATTCTTTCAACCAACTTTATGAGATGTTTTTAAACAGTATTGAAGATGTTCCCATTTATACTGGACAATTGTTAGCTGCATTTCTTTCACAATCCAGTCCAACCCAATCATTAAAACGTTTGGAATGAACAGATAATAATAACCGAAACGAAATCTTAACAGAAGATCAATATAAAACACTGCTAGCGGTGAACGTTCATCTTTGACATTGAATCATTTGTCTTTTAAAGGTTATATGGGACCTTATCGGCAATAACAGTTTTTGTTCCTACAAAGTCAAGTAAGTAGTACTCTACAGTTATAAACGATCTTACACTGTTCAGCGGTGTGTATTTGTCTTGTATGTCACTTGTGTGGACGAACACGACATCCAACAGTTTGCTTTCTTGTCGTCGTTACAGAACGAAAACTCAGCAG
>NW_015506296.1:209630-211969 GCF_001515645.1 Sinocyclocheilus grahami
TAAATGCTTAACGTAATATATACGATAATTATCAAACATATGATAACAAAAACATTACAGAATACTCACCGGGCTCTCTCGTTGTCAATAACTCCTCCCCTCACTTCCGGTTCTGCGGCTGCGGTTCTGTGACTGCTGGTGCTGCGGGTCTGCAGCTGGATATATCTCTTATAAACAAGGCATTCGTTGCATCCAGTGGGGACATAATTATGGATTGTGGCTGACTCTTACCTTTTATAAAGAATATCTCTTTGGATTTGAGACTTTAGTCTTTGCAATTTTACAGATCTTTGTGGACCAAAAGCTTGTAACACTTCAAAGAGAAAGGAAAAATTGAAATCGCATCATATTACCCCTTTAAGAGAAAAGACACTGGATAAAATCAGTGAATCAGGAGTAAGAGAATTCTTGTTATTAACAATCTGTAATCAACAATATAAGATTTTAGTCTTAACATACTTGTTTCAAAGATACATTATTATAATAATCAAAGAAAAGCTCATGTTAATAAGTCAAGATTCAAGAGCACAACTAAAGTAAACACTGATCTCCATCATGGTAGTGAAAAAAATACACAAAAACATCTAAACCTCTGTAACTCTCAATAAGATCTTCTGTCTTATTGGTCTTACTTATCTGTCTTACTTAGCCTGGTAAGTGAAGCTGGTAATGCTGTTTTAGGAGTTGTTTAATCAGAGATTTAATGACTTCTTATATTCCAGCTGATTTCATCCAAGGCTGTGGCTGGAAGTCAGTTGTAGTTCTTGTGTTTCTCTTTCATTCAGTGATTCTGCATGTTAACAGCAGCTGTTCGTCACTAATGCTCAATCATCACTTAATTAATCACAGAATTGTCTCATTAACTTCAGCACTACTTCACTCTGTATGGACATTATATGTTCATTTAAAACCAAGGATTTTACTGTGGGGTTTAAAGGGTTATAGATGCCTTTTTTTTTTTTTAAAAACAGCATGAAATGTAATTTAACAGTAATAAACTGTAATTAATTTATAGCAGCAAACTGTAGAATAAACAGTAACATGCTGGCAACCAGAGCTGCCAGTAGATTACCGTTAATTCAAGGAATTTCCTATCAATAAAAATAGATTATTTTCCAAACAATGACAGGTTTTATAATAACTTTAAATGAGCATACTCATATTGGATTCTTGCATGTAATTAAATTACATATATCACCCTTTGACTGAATTTTGTTTAAACTGGTCCATAATATCAGCAGAAGCTTTCAGTCTATGGTATACTTTCAGTATCACACAATACTTTCTGTTCACTATTGTCCTCTTTTTAGAGCTGCTTTACAGCAGAAATGAATTTTGTTTGCATTATTGAAACATGTTCCTGTTTAACACTGTAAAGCTACTTTGACACGATCTGTATTGTATAGTGCTATACAATTAAAAGGTATGACATTTGCTGTGGCTCGCTTTCACAGGCTTGTGGGTTCTTTGCGCAGTAAAGGGTTAAAGGAGCGACCAATGAAAAGTTCCCAGCATGCCCCGCTCATGAATATGATTAAATACTGGCTAATTTAGCATTGTATCATACATATATACATGCTCTTTTCATTCCATATGGAGAAACTCACTTATATTACTTCTATGTGACAATATGCATTGAATGTTGAACAGAAAAGCAACGACTCAAGTTTGTCACCACCACGCAGAAAGCTGTAGCTTGAATAGGAACAGATCTGTGTAACCTCTTACAAGTCAATTATGATCCTTCTAGGTCACACAAATGATGACTGGTTTGATCATGAATATTCATGACATGTGCTGCCGTTATGTTACGATCACGCACATCGACCGTCTGATTCAGTGTCTCAGTAATATAGAGCTCTTCTGCTCTGAAGCGAAGTGTTCATGCCGCACAGGGAGGCTTTCGAACAGTGAAGTAGGTGTAACATAGCTCTGAAACAGGAAGTCCAAACGTGCTGTTGTAACATTCTTAGGCTTGTTTGAGACGAGCAATATCTGCGCAGAACCGATCACCGCGAGGTGCATGCCGGTCAGGCTGAAGGCACCGTTTAAAGGAACACTCCACTATTTTTGACAATAGGCTAATTTCCCAGCTCCCCTAGAGTTAAACAGTCGAGTTTTACTGTTTTCGAATCCATTCAGTCGATCTCCGGGTCTGGCGGTAGCACTTTTAGCTTAGCTTAGCATAGATCATTGAATCTGATTAGACCGTTAGCATCTCGCTCAAAAACGACCAAAGAGTTTCTATATTTTTCCTATTTAAAACTAGACTCTTCTGTAGTTACATCGTGTACTAAGACCGACGGAAAATGAAAAGTTTTCTAGGCCGATATGGCTAG